>NC_034613.1:7125772-7141693 GCF_900095145.1 Mus pahari | reverse complement strand
CTTCGGAGGAGCAGTCGGGTGCTCTTACCCACTGAGCCATCTCACCAGCCCTCTATACACCATTTTTTGATTGGGTTGTTTGGTTTTTTTGGTGATTAGCTTCTTGAGTTATTTATATATTTTGGATAGTAGCCCTCTATAAGATATGGGGTTAGTGAAGTTTTTTTCCTAATCTGGAGGTTTCAGATTTGTCTTATTGACTATCCCACAGTCACAATTCTGACCCATAATTGTTCCTGTCTGAAAGAATTACAGGGATGGAAATGGAGAGGAGTCTGAGGAAAAGAAGGTCCACTGAAAGTCCCCAAATGGATCTAGCTCAAGGGGAGGTCCCAAGGCCTGACACTATTACTGAGGCTATGGAGCACTCACAAAAAGGGACCTAGCATAACTGCCCTCCGGAAGACCCAACAAGCAACTGTAAGAGTCAGATGCAGATATTTGCACCCAACCAATGGACAGAAGCAGCTGACCCCTGTTGTTGAATTAGGGAAGACTGAAAGAAGCTGAGGAGAAGGGCGATTCTGTAGGAGGACCAGCAGTCTCAATTAACCTGGATCCCGGAGATTGCTCAAATACTGGACCACCAAACAGACAGCATACACCAGCTGGTATGAGGCCCCCAACACACTTACAGAAGAGGACTTCCAGGTCTGTGTTCATTCAAAGATCATGTACCTAACCCTCAAGAGCCTAGAGGGAGTTTAGAGGTCAAGTGTGGTGGGGGTCGGGGTGCAGGCATCAACCATGGAGACAGGATGGGCTAGGGAGGAGGTGTGGAATTTGGAGCAGTTGGAGGGTGGATGGGAGGCAGGAAATGGAATATGGAGTGTAAAAAATAAATTAAACATAAAATACAACTTTTTAAAAAACTAAAACATGTTGAGCCTTATACTAAAATTTATGTCCTTCTTCAATAGTGTATAGACTTGTTATTAACACCCACGAGAACTCCATTTCAAAGCCTCCTTTATTAGCCAGCTGTGGCCATGTGACTAGTTATTACCAATGGACCAGTGAATTACATCATCTGGACCAAGGCTTAAAAAGTAGGATTAACTTTTTCATGTTCTTTTCCCCTTTATTTAAAGCCTAAATGCAAATAATGATGATAAAGACACAGGACATCGTCAGTTACTCACTATTACCTAGTTGGTTACACAGGTTACACACTGTTCTTAATTACTCCATATTGTGTAAACCATTTGGAGGCAAAACCAATCAATAATAAGAAATAATTCAGTTAATCAAGAAAAAGAAATTCTCTTATATTGTGACCATTACCAAGCTCACGGAAACATAGCAGGCCCCTATTTAAAATCTGTTTTGCATAATGCCAGTAATGCCACATGCCAAGAGCATGCAGAATATTTATCACTTCATAAAATGAGTCTTTCCAGGGAGAGCATGGCAGGCTTCCAAAGAAATCTGAAAGTGGCTTGAGAAATCAAGAAAGAGAAACTGGATAGAGATTTAGTGGTGGCTAAATGCCAGGGATCTAGAGAGGGTTCCTACACACCTGTCAAATGTCTATGGCTTGATCATCCTACCAGGGTCAATGCAGGATTCCTCAGATGCTCATGTTCACATGCCCAAAAGTATAATAGTAAGGGGCAAACAAGTGCTGGAGTTGGAAGTTATAAACAACCATACAAAAAAATTTGAGTCTTTCAACAGGTTATATTCAGGAATGTATATGCATGTGAAAATATATACAATAGACATGCAAATACAATAACAATTAGTGAAAAATAGGTCATCCATTTGAAGGGGAGAAGGAAAAGATATATGGGAAGTTTGGAGGGAGAAAAAGGAAGAAATATAATTACTTAGTAACATCAAAATTTTTAAAAAAAATTAGTCTGACTCATTACCACTTCCTTTGCCTGTAGTGTTTTTCTGATGACTGAACAGTCCATGCTTCATTCAATTGAATGAACTTGTATCAATAAGCCATTGTGATACTCTATGATACCTGTAAAAGAAATAAAGCCTAAAGCCTAAATAGTCTAAACTCTGTAAGAGAAATAAAGGTTGTACTAAATGTCTTTCCTAAGATCCAAGCATTTGGGCATTTTGAGAAGTAAAATGAGTGCCTAAGCCATTCTCACCAATACCTGGAACTCTAAAGGTAATAACGAATGCTTTGGTGACACTGCATTAGTTTCATTTCTATTCTGATGATCTATGAGGTAGCAGTCTCCCAGAGTTACGTAACCAGAAGAAAAAAAAAAGCAGCTTTGGAAAAGGAACTATGTATTCCCATTGACCAAGACAGACCACTGACAATGGCTCATGAGTGTATTTATATACAAGTAAGACTAATTGTTGCCCATAATATTCATTGCCCAACTGCATGAAGTTCAGCCAGTTGTGCTAAGATGCCATGCTTGATCGGTTAAGATATGGCTAAGAGATGAAAACAGCCAACCTCCCTCAAATTCCACCATATGGATTCATTTGGTAGAGACATCATACCCCAAGCATAAGAAAGCTCCTTGTTTTTCATTCAGTTGACTCAAAGGAGTTTCCCACATAGATAATGGGGTCTTAGCAAAATGCATCCTACTCTACCACCATGCCATCTGTCAAAAAACTGAGGACAGAGAAAGCTGTTCTTCTGCTGAAACACCATATATGAGAATCCAGGTTTGACACCATATGGTATCAAGGAAGTTTCAGGAACTATGTTAAGTTTCCAGGGAATTGATGTCACGGTTCAAGACATTAATGGACCTGTGAGATCCTCTGTCTTCAAAAGGACCCAGTAGGTGGCCAGTCCTTTCTCTTCTAGTGGTATATATCTTGGAAACAGGAAAACCAGTTTCTAGGACCAGAAGGCACTGGAAATTAATGATCATCTGGGTGGTTAAGAGACATCAGGAGACATGAAAGAAGGTTGCTAAAGCCTCCACAGTGAGGAAATCTCTGGTATACTAACTGAAGTAACTGTTACTCATCACTACATACTGAAAGATTCTAGAGTTTTGTGTTGTAGCCAATCCCATTCAATACAGTCAGTTTGTAGGTAACAGCATAAATGGGCTTCTGTAAAATATTTTAATGACAAACTCATTGCCTCTGAAACCTCAGAGGCCTGAAAGACACTGGGCTCCATTTAAAATTGTGGGTGTTGAGTTGAAGGATGTTTCTGTACAATATCAGGATTCAACCCGAGTAGCAGAACATAGTGCTTGCTATGTGTGAGGTGAACTCCCTTGTATTTGAATTGACTAAGTAAATAAGCCAAATTCCTCAAAAGAGGCCATCACCATTTTGATATCACATCAGTGCTACTAAAGAAGTTAGATATGGTGGGGCTACAGGGCTATTGAGATACCCCACAGATTGCTTAGTAAAGGGTGAACAGTGTTACTTCAGAGGAAAAGGCCAACTTTAGCCAAAAGATTATAGAAATAGTTACTGAAATGAACTGAAAGTGGTGGTACATGCCCTTAATCCCAGAATTAAGGAGGCCAAGGCAGGTAGATTTCTGAGAGTTCAAAGTCAGCCCAGTCTGCAAAGAGAGTTCCTGGTCATACATAGAGCAACCCTGTCTCAAAAAAATGTTAGTAGAAATCATAACAAAATATAGTGGCTAATCGTGGAAGAAGAGGTAAAAAGAATGTGGACCATGAAGGATGGAGAGAACTGTTGTAAAAAGCTGTCTTCTAGATACAATATGGCTATTGTACTCATGAACTCACACCAGCTATGTTACCTACCCACACAAGATCAGTACAAGATCAAGCCAGAAAAAATTCCCACATGTGTGGGGGAAATGATCTCTAAGTTCCACCCCTTAAAGAGAAGCCGTTGTTAGTTTGGTAGTTGCTGGGAGAGGAAAAATCATTCTATAAGTGTGGCTATTGGTGGGTTTCCAATGCTTCAGGGAATAATCCCATGTTCATGCACAAATGAGCAGTACTAACTGGACTTATATATATAATCTACTAGTTGCTGATTGGATAGAATCAGTAATTTCCAATTTGCTATGGAGGCCTCAGTGGAAGAATCTATGTCATTAAGTTTATAGTAATCACTGTGAGATGCCAGTCACTCTGCCCAGATTTAAAAACAATGGTGCTACTCATTTGTAATCTCAGCACTTAGGAGACTGCAGCAGAAACATATGGAATTTCAGGCTAGACTGGGCTACATATTAAGACCCTAGAGACCCTGGAGGCAAGATATTACTCTGTTAAATAAATAAATAGTGGGGATAATCAGCATTTCTGTTATATATTCTCAACTATGTATCATCTTTTAAGGTCTTATTTTAATTATTAAGCTCCTAAACCAAAATCACTTTTATTTACTGGCTTTCCCCAGGTCCAAAAGAGGAAACTATGGAAAGTCTTAGATTCCACAGCTGGTTGTTTGAGATGACTTCTTCCTATAAAGCATTTGTAAAATCAAGATTGTGGGAAAGAGTGGCCTCTGGGTTTGCCTAAGCATCTGCATGGCAGCTAACTTTTTATTTCATGTAGTTCTAGTCTGTGATTTCACTTCCAACTCTATTGGGAAACCACCATCCAAGTTATTTGTTGCTTCTAACAGAGTTGGTGGTAGCCTTGGAAACTCAACAAATCAACAAACCCATGAAATTTTCCTCCTTGTACAACTAGCACAACCTTCTGAAGAACGGGTAGCAGACTAATGACCTGTTTTCTGCATTTGTTTCATATTATAACATTTATTGATCGGCATGTGGCTGAAAGGTGTTGCCACTAATGAAACCCAGTGTTTCCAGCTCTTGAGTCTGGGACCCAGAATCAACAGTTTGCACGTGGAGAAGAGCGAAGTGTTCATTGTAAAAGGCAATCGTGAACGTACAAATTAAGTAAAAAACATTGCTGACATGGATTTTTCCACTTTTGTTTAATGTTTTCTTCCTGTGAGGCTGTTTGCTCCTGCAGAGTATTACAGTTAATGTCTAGTTTTGTAGTTTATTGAGAAAATAAAATTAAACCTGTTTCTGTGGTGCACATCTATAATCTCATTAACTGGGAGGTGGAGACTGGAGAATCAAGATCATTGTCAGCTACATAGCAAGTTTGAGGATAGCCTGGACTTCATAAGACTATGTCTCAAGTAACCAAAGAGGGGAAAGAACCTGAACTTAAACAGCTGAGATGTACTAGGATGCACCTTAAATGTAACCCTTGTTACGTTTAATATGTTACTTCATATTCCACTGAGTTGAACCCATCGGTAGCATTGGTTTTTAATCCCATAATTTTTTTTTGATTGCCATGTGACAGGTTTGCTGCTGGAAAATATGAGACCCCATAAAGTAGGACTGTAGAAGCAAGCATTGCTCATTTTAAAAAGAAATGGATTCAGATCTCATTTCCTCAAATAGTTATCACATCAATTAGAATGACCTGATCTTCTGAGGAGGGCACATGGGGGGAACTAGAACACAGAAGCAAGCAAAACTGAATCTGTTCTTCTTTCCAACTCTTTTGTCCCAGAGTCTCCCTATGTAGCCAATGCTGGCCTAGAACTTGCTATGTAGCCCAGGACAGCCTCAAATTCTCAGCAATCTTCCTGTTTTTGTCTCCCAAATGCTATAATTATGAGCTTTACCCACCATGTCGAGCTAAAACTGAGCCTCAGCCCAAACTATACTACCTTCTCATTAGTTGTTTGACTCTGGGAAGCTCAACTCTTCCAAGTATCACTTCCCACTCCCCCAAAGAGAATAATTTAGTGTCTACCACTATGTATTGTCATGCAATTTCTGGAAGATAATGTGTATGTTCCTTTACTGCATTCCTGCTGGGCTTCTAGGGTGACCTGACTGGAGCATTGAAGGGAATAAAGAAACAACAAACTGATGACTGGACAGATGGAAAGAAATGGAAAGAAAGGCTGGGGTCAGGTAGCCTGGCATCTCTGATGGAGAAACCACAGCATCCTGAAAGTTCAGAGTATCTATTCTAAAGAGTTGAACAAAGAGGTAGTCTCTATAGGGGAACAGTATTCACGCTGTAAATCTTGAGGAGAAAGCTATGGTGGACATTTCTGCAACACACTGTCAACACTTTCACTCGGTCCTCCAAAGAAGGCTTTGCAGCATCTGAATCCATAAGGCCCATGGCAACAGCACGCATTCACTCAGGATGGTCTCTGCTCCCCACAGTCCTTCTTTGCCAAGAATTGTCTGGCCACTTTTTACTCAAGTTCAGAGTCAACTATAAGTGGCTCCCTTTGAGCAGGGATTGAAAAACAGACTGGGCCAAAGGTCCAAACAGTCTTCAAGTTTGCTGCATTTGCCTTGCAAAAGCTTAATCCTCTAGGAGTTAGGAAAGGTCTCTGGAATGCAGAATACAATGAAGGGGAAACATTAAATACATTTCCAGAACCTAAAGGATGGGAAGACTTTTCTGGGAAGAGGTCAGGAAAAAAGAGAAAAAGGTGGGATTTTAGGGTGTCTAGGACTGTGGGCCATGGTCCTACTTCCTAGGTAGAAGTGACCTCGAGGTGGGGCAAGGAATCTCTAGGGCAAATAAAACTTTGTCATCGCAAGAAATCACACTTGTCCTAAATTTATATATTTTTTCCTCTTTTTTGTTGTTTGTTTGTTTTTGTTTGCTGAGATAGGGGCTCACTATGAAAACCAGGCTGGCCTCAAACTCACAGAGATCTGCCTGCCTCCATCTCCCAAGTGCTTGGATTAAAGACATGCACATTGCACTGTGTGGGGAAAATAACCCACATATTATTTCCCTCTTAAACAGAACCTCTCCTTTATAAAAAGAAAGAAAAAGTTTATTTGTTTAATTTATGGTATGGGTATTTTCCTAAGTGTATGTTTGTGCATTACGTGCATAAAGGATCCCATGGAGGTCAAAAGAGGCATCAGATCCCCTGGAACTGGAGTTCCAGACAGTTGTGAGCCGCCATGTAAGTGCGAAGAACCAAACCCAGGTCCTCTATAAGAAGATTTGCTAATACTAAATACTAAGGAATTAGTAAATACTAAGAGCACTTATGCTTTTAACTACTAAGCCATATCTCCAGTCCCAGGAACATTTTCTTACTGACATGGTCCTTATGCATCACAGAGGCACTCTAGAGAGTGCTGCCTTTAGGTTCTGGCAAATCAGTAAAGGCCCTGTATCTGTAGTCCATGATTCCAATCTATCATGCTAACAGATGGTTGAATCTTCTTTTCATGGTTTTTCTCTCATCTGCAGTTTCTCATTTGGTAAGTCTTCTGATAGGAGTTTGACTACTGTTTTTATTTGTTATTACAATGTTTTTCACATTTATTTGTTATGTGTGTAGGTGTATGCAAACATTCCCACATGTGTATATGGGGTGGGTACACACATGTTGCATGTGCAAAGGTCAGAGGACAACTTATGGGAGTTGGCATTGACTTCTGCCATGTGGGAACTTAAAATGGAAAGGAAACATTTGTAAACACTGAAAGGCAAAACAGGGTATAGAGGTATGTGCCTACAATTCCAGCACTAAGAAAGTCAGGGCAGGAAAAGCAGCGTGAGGTGAAGACTCAGGTATTTGTTCTAACTGTACTGTGGACTGAAATGCTGAAGTTCTAACCTCCAGTCTGTCTGTAATTAGAGAACATATAAAAAGGCAGCAAACATTATCTGAGGTCACATGGTAGGGTGTGTTGTAGTGACAAATTTGGGATTTTTGTTTCTTTAAAAAGCAATGAAATGTTATGTGAATGTTTTCATTTGAATCCCAGGTATGGGACATGGAGCTGCTTCAGATTGTCAAATAGCAGCTGTCTATGATTTGCCTCATGCTCTAGCAGGGGCACGGTTTTACCCATTGCAGATAGTTTCTGTGATTGCGTGATGTTTGGAATTCTGTGGACTTTCAGAGGATAGATAAATGCTAGAGCCCCATAAGAGGTTGTTGGTAGATTGTTGTTGGTTGGCTGTTGGTGGTCAAAGTTTGTAAAGTAGTCATGTGCCAAGAAGAGAGGACAACAACAAGAAGAAATTAGATGTCCTGACAGCAAACAGCAAACTTTTCCCAAGGGACTCCGTGTCCCTAATCAGCCAGAAGTAGTCTAATGATAATGCCACCTCCTTTCTGACCCCTAGCTTTAGTTTGGGCTCTCTTTCTTTCTTCTCTATTTTTTCTCTGTTTTCTAGAGTTATCAGGTTGAAATTGTGGAAGAAAAGGGGTGGAGAAATGAGGAAGAAAGAAAAACCCACAAAGTAGCAAAAGAAGAGCTACAGTGGTTTTCTCATTCTTCCTTTTTATTTTTTAGACAGGGCCTCACTATACAGGCAACTGACCTTGAATTTTTAATCCTCCTGCCTCCATACCCCAAGAACTAAGATTGAACACCACCATTCTGAACTAAAAGTGGTCTTCTCCTAAGAAGAAACCAAAGGACAAAACCTCTATGTTTAGGACACAGGAAGAAGGGTCCTGAGTAAAAGCTAAAAAGAGAGGCTTTGCACACACAGACCCTGTTGACACCTTGATCTTGGACTCCCACACAAAGAACTGAGAAACTAAACCTCTGTTGTGTTTCTGCAACCTCCCAAAATAGTGTCATCAACTAGCACCCAAAACATAAGTGTGTGGAAAGAATTCATATCAAACTACATATGGAAGGGCTTTTTGGGTTGTTTTATTTTGTTTTGTTGGGGGGGGTGGATAGTTTTCAGCAACCTGACTGTGTTATATTAGAGTGAAGTTTATGGATGGGTGTGGAAATCAAGCTGTTCCCCTGTGCTAAAGTATTTCATATTAATGTAAACAATGGCTCACAGAGGTTGTACCTCACCCTGGGCGGCTCCACTTTACAAAGCCCTATTTGGCTCCATTGTGCCTGACTGTGCACCTAAATACTACCACCTGTCCAGCACCACCCACAAGAAACAGGCTGGCAAAGAACTGATTCCTAAAAATAAAAAGGTATATCTTTAATCATTAAACTCATCAAAATAGATTGGGAAGATGAGAAATTAAAACTATACACTCCCCCCCCCAAAAAAAACCCCTAAGAACTTATCAAATGCACCAGACTCACAGAGGGTGCAACACTCTCACCTGGACAGCAAAAGATCTAAGACACCTAAGAAGACTGTAATGGTGACTGTCCTACCAACTGACCACCTGGTATGGGTATGTAAAGAGACTGACAGAAAATGCCTATCCCTAGGCTTTCAAGGCAAGCAGACTTCTCAATGCTTACTGTCACCCATGCAAATTACTATTCTTCCATTCTGCCATTCTGCCATTCTGCCATTCTGCCATTCTGCCATTCTGCCATTCTGCCATCAGACCCCATTTTGCACCTTGTCTCTGAAAGCTCATGGCCCTATGCTTCTGCAGCTGTGCTCAACCCCAATTCTTGGCAGTTTGGCCCTGCATGCTTCCAGCAGCTTTCATGCTGGGCTTCTTAATGACCTCTAGTGACCCTCTTTGCTTCTGTATCAGCTCAGGCCTCTGCCTCTAATAAGGCATTCTTTGAACTCTGTAGCCTCTTTGCCCTCTGTGGGCCCTGCTCCAGTCTACATATATTTATTTGCCTACATCTATATAGATATATACATAGAAAAGAGAAATGCTTATTATGTTGTAGTCAATATGTAGTCTGAGAGTTCATATTCATAATTAATATTAGAATAAAACAATTTGTATTTGCCAAAGACTAACTACCAAAGAAAACTGCAGCTACTTGGCAAATTACAACCAAAGATATTGTGGCAGCTTGTAAAAGGGTTGTTATTTAATAAATTTTGACATTGTGGAAAGACACACTATACATCTATCTGTGTCTGATGTATTACATTCATGACAATGAGTAAAAAAATTTACTTTAAAAAAGTCAAATACAGTATTATAAAAAAAATAAAAGGTTGATAGAAGTACTCCATTTTGTGACCTACAGAAAATGTCTCATGAAGCAAAATCCAGTAGCAGTTGATATTCATTTGCATATTTGCACAATCAGTTCTAGTGATTCACATGAAGCCTAGCTGATTGGCACACTGGTGATACAAACCTAAAGAGGAAAACAGTATTAGTATGAAGTCCTTTAAGTGACTGTGTTTTAATTAAACTCTAACTACATTTTTATAATCAACACTACTAGTTTTCTCAACGAAGCATCAGGAAATGAGCTCATTTGGTTTCCAATTGCAAGAAATTGCAGAAGTGAAATAAATAAACCCAAGCTCTAAGTATTGTCTGCCAGTTTTTCTTTCTTAAGAGACTATCAGTGGTGATGTAAAAATAGCTGTACTGAGATAAATAGCATTAGCCATTCAGATGAGCCCTCCCCCCCCACTATCTTGCTCTTTTGTTATTATTTACAATGGAAAACCACAACTACCTAAATAATCTTCTTTATAGAATAATTAGCCCCAAAAGTAAAGCATAGACATCTTATTTGGGAGACTGGCCAGATGGCTCCGAGGTTAAGAGCTCCTTATGCTCTTCCAGAGGACTCTGGTGCATTTTCCAGACCCCATATCAGAAGACTCAACTCCAGCTCAGGGGAATCAAATGACCTCCTTTCACTCTGTAACTACCTACACAGAGATATGCACATACTCCCAAATGAACACACACAAAATTAAAAATAGAAGTAAATCTAAAATTTTTAAATACTATTTTTTTTAATTATCCTAGTTCAAGAATAGCCAACTACAGTTCACATGTCAAGCCCAAATATAACTGTACACTATTTTAATAAGGTCTAGACATAGAATGGATTTTATATTTTAAGGGAAGAAGTGGAAAAAGGAAGAAAATGTGGAGAAGGTGGAAGAGGAAATGGATGACATGGAGATCTTATGCCACAAGCTAAAGAATTTGCTCTCTGGACAGAAAAGGTTTTCCAAATGGTGAAATTCTATACTGACTATGGGACAGGCTCTAGGGATGATATTACAATGCTATTTATATGAAATCACAAAAGGGGGATGAATATACACAATGTCACCTACATTTATTCCTCTTATAACGGAAGTACCTAACACAAATATATGCATTGACACTCAACCACCAGTAAAACATAGAACCTGCATAACAGTGGAAGTTTTAGAAGAAAGTGTTTGTGAGTAATTGCTGATATTTCCCTTCTAGTGCTAATGGTTCTAGGACCAAGGTAGGAAAGATATACTGGGTAGAGAGTTTCTAAAGGCCACAATCCAAAGAAATCAATTGGAGGCAATTGGCAAGTGAAACAATATATTTTAAAATTCACAAGGAACATTTCTACATAGGGACTGCTAAAAGGCACACATCTTGACTAAATAGATCACAGATGTTAAAATCTACCATTTGATCTGGCTGAGAAAAAAAAATCAAAAGCTAGACATTTGTATTATTCCTGGAAGGTTCTTAAGATAGTGGTAGGACAAGTGTATTGAAGAATTTTCATTTATATTACAGAGGCTGAGCTGCAAAAAGAAAGTTTTAAAAACAAAGACTGGGTGTACTATGAGCAGACACCCCACGTAGAACATGCATAACAAAAGAGCATTTTTTTTTCATTGAGTCCTCATTGGGACAAATAGAGGAATGTGCAGTGTGCTGTGTCAGTGCAGAATCAACTGGACCAAATGAGCAAAAGACACAAATACATAATTAACACCAGTAAATTATGACATGAGAAAATGTGTATCTTCCCAAATGAAGAAATGCAATATAAAGGCTTTTATAATGGTCTTCCTACATAGTTCAGGCTAGCCTTAAACCCATGAGCCTTTCCCCTCAGCCTCTGGAGCAGTAGATTATAGCTAAATACCACCAGAGCCAGCTTAAAGGATTCTTGAGGATCATGTGTGCTAGTATATAATCAACACAATTTCTTATCTGTTTTTTGGTGAAAATAGTATTTTGTACAATATTCTGATCACAGTTTCCCCTCACCCTTCTCTCTCTCTCTCTCTCTCTCTCTCTCTCTCTCTCTCTCTCTCTCTCTCTCTCTCTGTCTCTCTCTCCCTCGCCTTAGAAAAAATAAAATAAAAACAAATCATAATAGAACAAAANACAATTTCTTATCTGTTTTTTGGTGAAAATAGTATTTTGTACAATATTCTGATCACAGTTTCCCCTCACCCTTCTCTCTCTCTCTCTCTCTCTCTCTGACTCTCTCTCTCTCTCTCTCTCTCTCTCTCTCTCTCTCTCTCTCTCTCCATCGCCTTAGAAAAAATAAAATAAAAACAAATCATAATAGAACAAAATAAACAAACAAAATAAAAGAAAAAACAAAAGCACAAGAAACATATACAGATGCAGAGACAAACATTCACATATTCCATATGGGGAAAAAAAAAACCTCAAAATCAGAAACCATAATACATAAGCAAAAGATCATTAAGATTAAAAAAAATACCCAAAGCACTGTGAAACAAGCAAACAAACAAAACCTTCCAATAGTACCACTGAGTTTGTTTTGTGTTAGCCATCTGCTGCTGGGCATGGAACCTGCCTTAGGTGTGGTTTGTGTGGTTTGTACACACAGAGAAACTCTGTTGCAGAAAACTAATTTTTCCTTTGCAAGCAATGGTCAACTGCAGCTAGCCTCTCAGTTAGGCATGGGCATTTGTGTCTACTTCCTCTCTCAGCACAGAGCAGGAGTATTATTGGCCTGTTCCTTCCCTTTCACATAGAACGTTATCGTTGAAGGAATTTAGAAAGCTTTTTACAACAAAAAATTTGATAACTTGAGAAGATGTTCACTGATACCATGTTTAAAACTGGAAGCAATGATGATTGGTTTTATATTAACTTGAAAGAATATATTGGAATTAATCAAATCCTAATAATGCAGACTATGAAACAATACAGAAAATGCTTCTAAACTATCAAGTCCAAAAACAACATAATCAATATGTTTATATCAATTAAGTGTGTCCATTGCATAAAATCCTAACAGTAATGACCCTCAATAAAACATTGCTTAGAGGTTAGGTTTCTATTGTTATATATGCTTTATTGGCCCCAATGTTCTTGAAGATTACCATGATTTTTCCCACTGAAGAGAGATGCTGAGATGCTCCCAGGTGTCTAGGAAATCTCTCCTGTGTGAAGCCAGACAAACGGTTGCAACTTAACATATGACATCATAGACTACTTTGAAATGCTGCTTTCTCTCACATGGTAGTCGAGATGGTTAATACTGATCATCCGGTCCATAGGATCTAGTATTACCCAGGAGACAAATCTCTGGGTATGTCTGTGAGGAGGTTTAAGATTGGGTTTTAATGAGCAGGAAACCCCACTCAAAATGTGGGCAACACCATTCCATGGGCTAGGGTCCCAGACTGAATCAAAAGAACAATTTAAAAATAAAAAGGCGGAAGCAAACTGAGAAGCAGCGTTCATCTCTCTTGCTTCCTAACTGTGGAAGCAATATGACCTCCTCACACACCTCCTTCTCTCCCTTCTCTTGTAAGGCCAAACTGAGAGCGCAAATAAACCCTTTCTTCTTTAAATTGCCTTTCTCAGGTATTTTGTCATAGCAATGAAAAAGGTAACAAATATAGTGGTGAAACAGCTAAAAGTGACCACTGGCATATGACAGGGGTGGGGGGGTATGCTAGGAAGTAGAGGAGGAAGATGGGGAGGAGGAGGAAGGAGAAGCTGCCAGTTGGAGAGGTAAATTAAGAATTTTGATTCATTAGATATTATTAGAGAAAAGCAGTTTCCACCATATCTAACATAATTATCCCATTATCATTGTGGAGCAGCTATAATCCATGCCCTGTAACCATGGCAATAAAACTAGCAAAACAATGCTGTGATGGATTGCTCTATGGTAATAGTAATGAAGCTATTAATGCTCCATAATAGTAGGAAGTAGAGTGGAAAGTGACAAGATCCTCACCTGGGATTCTATCCACTTCTCTCTCTCTCCTACAGCACCCACATGTAATCTTGGGAAGTAATGGCGTATTTAGAAGGTTAACTGAGGGTAGGATTCCATCATGTAGCTTCTATGAGGTTACCACACAACAGTGGAACTTTTCAAGGAACTTTTCACAGTCCCACATGATCCTGTAATTCACACATTACCAATGCTCCTATAAGTATTTATGGCCACTGAACTCATTCACCAGGCTGGACAAGCATTTATTTGGTCGGCTGCTGGTACCCTATCTGATGTTTGTTCACAGTGCCATAGAAGAAACAGCTCAACACATATACATTTCACATTTCTCATTGGAGCTTTAGACCTTCATTTTTGCTAAGAGGGTCCAGCTGAGTAGCATGTTTGTCTGTTTGCTTTTGGGACAGGGACGCACTGTGTAGCCCAGGCTGGCCTCACACTCTCTATCCTCCTGCTTCAGCTTTTGAGTGCTAGGATTTCAGATGTATGCTACCATGCTTGGCCTAAGATAATATTTGAATGTTGCCATTTATGTAAGTAGATTCAGCTTTGTTTCCAACTACTATTTAGCAGTCTTGCTTTTACATTCTTAGTTCTCAGGCTTTTAAAAAAAATGTTTGCTATAGTAGCTCCTCTCTTCCTACATTGGCAATTTGACTGCAATAAAGCACTTCATGGGCCCCAACTCCTTCCTCCATGTGATGGACCATAAACAAACTTCAACTCCAATACTAAGAAAGTCTTTTTGAAATATTCCCAAATTGCTTACTTGCCCTTTGCAGCAAATCATGGATGGCCAAATGCATCTAAAGACGATTATGACCTGCCTCCTCAAAAACCAAAAAACATGACTCATTTTCATGGAATGCCTGCCAAACAAAGACCACCTCAGTATTTTCTCACTTCGTGCTATATAATTGACTTTATTCTAACTCCTTTGAGCCCTTAATGAATTAATAGTGTACGAGGGGTCTCTTTGCTATGAATTAATCATTAAGCAGCTTTTGATAATTTTGCTGTGGATTTTTGTTCTTCTGTTTTTGTTTTTAAAGACAGAGTTTCTTTGTGTAGCCTTAGCTGACCAGGTATTCACTCTGTAGAACAGTCTGGCCTTGAACTCATAGAGATCCACCTGCCTCTACATCCCAAGTGCTGGAATTAAGGCATGTGCCACCACAACCCAGCTGTGAATTTATGTTTTATTTTGGTACCTCATTTCTCCAATCTATAAACAATTAAGTTGATAAAATTGAAGTCAAATTAAAAGCCTGTGATGTATTCAAATTATAAACTAGATCCTAGTAGTGAAAACTAAAAGCTGACCTTCCAGGAAATCCATGATTAAAAAGAATGGGGCAAAATTGAAATGATATTTCAACCCCCTCTCAAAAGGATTTAAATTAGGAAAAAAAAAAGCAGTGGACTCAAATCCAAGATTTATTTACCTCTAGACTCATCTGAATTTCTACCACTTGCTTACTTTCTGTTTCTCATTCCAGCTGCAGCCTCTCCTTTCTTGTTCAAGTTGACAAAGAGGGAGCATCACAGGGAAAGAAAAGACCCACCTTCAACTCCAGCATACAATGAACAGCACATCTCATTATCTCCTCTCTATTCCTGGGACCATAGAGGCAAAGGCTGGAGTTGTGTGCTTACTAGTCAAAGACTATGAAGATTGCCAGTAAAGGCCATAATCTAGAAGAAAGGTGCAGAATTGTTTGGCTATGATCAAAAATTCAGGTGACAGCAGATACTGGGGAGGATGTGGAGAAAGAGGAACACTCCACCATTGCTGGTGGGATTGCAAGCTGGTACAACTTCTCTGGAAATCAGTCTGGTTGTTCCTCAGAAAATTGGATATAATACTACCTGAAGACCCACTAATACCACTTGTACTGGATAGCTTTGTGTCAACTTGACACAGCTGGAGTTATCACAGAGAAAGGAGCTTCAGTTGGGGAAGTGCCTCCATGAGATCCAGTTGTAAGGCATTTTCTCAATTAGTGATCAAGGGGGGAGGGCCCCTTGTGGGTGGTGCCATCTCTGGGCTGGTAGTCTTGGGTTCTATAAGAGAG
>NC_034613.1:7098342-7125630 GCF_900095145.1 Mus pahari | reverse complement strand
AATAAACCCTTTCCTCCCCAACTTGCTTCTTGGTCATGATGTTTGTGCAGGAATAGAAACCCTGACTAAGACACCACTCCTGGGCATATACCCAGAAGATGCTCCAACATGTAATAAGAACACATATTCCACTATGTTCATAGCAACCTTATTTATAATAGCCAGAAGCTGAAAAGAACCCAGATGTTCAACAGAGGAATGGATACAGAAAATGTGATATATCTACACAATGGAATACTTTCAGCTATTAAAAACAATGAATTTATGAAATTCTTAAGCAAATGCATGGAACTAGAAAATATCATCCTAAGTGAACTAACCCATTCACAAAAGAACCCACATGGTATGCACTCACTGGTAAGTGGATATTAGCCCAGAAGATCGGAATACCCAAGATACAATTCACAAACCACATGAAACTAAAGAAGAAGGAATATATTTCGATCATTCTTGGGAGGGGGAACAAAATACCCATGAAGGAGTTACAGAGACAAAGTGTGGAGCAGAGACTGAAGGAATGACCATCCAGAGACTTCCCCACCTGGGGATCCATCGTATATACAACCACCAAACCCAGACACTATTGTGGATGCCAACAATTGCTTACTGACAGAAGCCTGTTATAGTTGTCTCCAGAGAGGCTCTACCAGTGCCTGACAAATATAGAGGTAGATCTTCACAGCCTGCCATTGGACTGAGCACAGAGTCCACAATCAAGGAGCTAGTGAAAGAACCCAAGGAGCTGAAGGGGTTTGCAGCCCCATAGAAGGAACAATAATATGAACTAACCAGTACACCCAGACCTCCCAGGGACTAAATCACCAACCAAAAGGTACACATGGTGGGACTCATGACTCCAGCTGCGTATGTAACAGAGGATGGCTTAGTTGGTCATCAGTGGGAGGAGAGGTCTTTCGTCCTGTGAAGGCTTTATGCCCTAGTGTAGGGGAATGCCAGGGCCAGGAAGCGGGTGTGGGTGGGTTGGGGAGCAGGGGGAGTGGAACGGGGATAGGGGATTTTCAGAGAGGAAACCAGGAAAGGGGACAACATTTGAAATGTAAATAAAGTAAATATCTAATCAAATGACAGTTAAGCAATATAAGCTGCAGAGATCTGCATTGTTCCTACAAACAATGACACTATATGGAACATTTGGATGTGTGGTAAGAATGTACTTCTGATATTAAATATTTCATCACAATAAAATAGAATATGTTGACATAATCTATTAATAATTAATAAATAATTAATAAATAAAAACTTTTAAAAAGATGCATAGCCCCTATGGCTGATCATCTTTAAAATAGAGGATGTCTTATCAAGTCCTTCAACTCATTTAGGTGATTCAATTAGGGCTGGAAAGAATGAGATTTTTGAGTTGGAGCTAGGGGTGTATGATAGTTAATCTTAATTTTCTACTAAGATTGCTGGAGTATTAGCACACTTCTTGGAGTGTCTAGGACAGCTTTTCCAGAACCAACTAGATTACAAAGACTCTGACCAAGCTTATGATTAAATCCATTGATGAATTCAAAACCTGAATAGGTTTTTGAGAAGTCATGAAAACTGTGGAATGTGGAGTCCTGTTGGAAGGCCATGGGCCACTTTGGTCAGGTTTTGAAAAGCCTGGCTTGCCTTGGCTGCTTCCTATGTCACCTTTTCCTGTTTTCTGTCTGCCATGAAGAGAACAGCTCTCTCTTCCACACAAGCCATTGCCATAATATTTTGCCTCACCATGAGCTCAGAACCTTCAAGTGATCCTCTAAGGTGTCTTTGTTACAATAACTGTACAACTCACAAGATATCCCAGAACAAAGCAGAGAAGGCATCCTAGCTCTGGAAGAGTACCACCATCCCTGACTTGGAGAAAAGGTGAAGGAATCACAGAGGAACACTTCATGGTACCAGAAACTCTAAGAAGAGCTTCAGTAGCTGATTGACTGAGAAACAACATAAACACAAAACACACTGGAACAGAAATCATGCTACATACCTTAATCCAGGATCCATCAGGTTCTAGGGGAAGGAGAAACAAGTACTTATCAATACCCAAGGGAGAATGTTCACAGACCAGGTAGGACAGAGACCATAGTTAGACTGATTTGATATTTAGAAAAATAACAATGGAAAGTCTCTTATTCTCCCAAGTTTGTAGACTCAAGATTTAGGGAAAGGTCAAAAAAAGTAGTAACTACATTTAGGTTGATACAAACTTAAATTTTAGTTCTACAGTGTGGTTTTTCTAGGCAAAGCTAGTACCAAAAGTTAACAATTACAGGAATGTAATTGTATATAATGTGCATACAGAGCACCAAGACCACACACAAAACATAAATGTAAATAGAGTAAAAAATAAGTTGTGAAAATTCACATAAACATGGAACTTATAATAAGCAATGTACTCAAATGGTCAAATTGAAGGATAAATCCAGAGAGAAATGGAAAGATATTTTATGTTAACTGATAATTAAGATGAGATATCTAAAGCCATCTTTTTGTAACTAAAGTTGTAAGAAATTGTATAACTATGAAAGTCATACTAAATATTTTCACAAAACTAGAACATAGAATTTCAAAAGACTCAGAAGCCCAAACAATTAAAGTTGCAGGACTTACTGCAAAGTTACAAAAATCAAAAGGGTATGAGCCTGACATAGTAGTAGATGTATAAACAAATTGAATAGACTCAAGAGCTCAGAACTACATACTATATGACATAGCTTTAACACTCCTTGGCATACACTGAAAGAACAATATGATTGTCTGAACAAGATCAACATAATGACAATACCAGTTGACATGCCAACATGGAAAGGGGAAATTTTACAAGGATCTACCCCTATATTAAGAGCTACCAGGTGATTAAAGCCTGCCAGGTGAAAAAGAAAGAATTTCTTCTAGGAATGAGCTCTTATATGCATTCTCCAATCACAAGCAGTCAGGTTTGAATACATGTAAATGCGAACAGTGCTAAGTAGACTCTGTAAGTTGTATGTACATATATGTATACATACGAAACATTAATAATTAAAGAAGAGGTCATGAATTTGGGAGGGGAGATACTCCTCTAGAGGAGTTGGGAGAGGGGCAGGAAAAATCTAACTGCATTATTTATGTATGAAGTTCTAAACATAAATGTTTGTTGAGAAAGGTAGCTGAGCACAAACCAGTGAGCAAGCCCAGAAGCAGCATTTTTCCATAGTTCTTGTCTCTGAACCTGCCTTGAGTTCCTGCCCTGACTTCTCTTCATGTGACCTGGAAGTATATGCTGAAATAAGCCCTTTCTTTCCACAAGTTGCTTTTGGCCAGGGTTTTTATCACAACAACAGAAAGCAAATTATAACAAAGATGTAAACAGAATAGCTAAAATTATGAACATACCAATATCCCAATGTTCCCATAGTAAAGTACATATCTAAAATAGAGTTAATAGAAGGAAGTGAGGTAGAGAAACAAAACTGGAACCAGCTCTACTAAGAATTTGGCTTTATCCTTGAAAGATAAGGGAAATTACTAAAGAACTGTAAGAGGGGTTTATGAGGACAGCCTGAACTTTAGAATGAGTACTTACAGTGGAGAATGTAGATTACAATATTCTAGAAAGTATATAGGAGGAACTGGTTAGACAATGGAGGGAAGAATAAGGAAGGTCTTATCTCAGGTAGTGACAATAGGAAAAGGGAAAAGACATCATGAATATAAAAAATTATATCAAATTTTTAATAGCTCTAATAGTCTTATGAATATTTAGCATGAAGAAGAGAGACATCTTTATTCATACATCTGTTCAGTCAATTCATGTTTACAGAGTGTTTAGTAGTGCCAGACACACTGTTCTCAAATGATTTACAGGTTTAGGTATGGTTTTCTAGAAGCAGACCCTGATTTGAGGATCTTTACATACATGAATTAGTAAGAAGACACCTGTTCTCCAGCAAAGTTAGAAATAAGGTGGGGGGCTAGGAAGAAACCAAGCAAATGAATAGTTTCTGGCAAAGCCTGAACTCTTCAATAGAAGTTACTGCAGAGATATCCAACCTGAGGGAAGGGAACTAGGCTTTGATAGTCCTAGATATAATTCCCACAGTGTAAGCTTTCTAAATGTCTTTAGCCTTGACCCCATTTGCCTTCCCCTTTTAGTCTATCTCATTGTATTCTGTCTTCTCATCTCCATCATGAACTCCTGTTAGTCCTCACAATCACTCCATCACTTCCTTAGAGAAGGAATTTCTTTTTATATGAAGGACTTCTTTAATTCATATATACTGATCATTTTTCAGGGGCTGAAGATGGGCCTCAGCAGTATAGAATGCTTGCTACACAATCATGAAGACTGGAGTTCAGATCCCAGCACCTATGTACTTCACATTCATAGCCACAGCTCTGAGCAGGGCAAAAAGATTTCCGGGGCTTTCTGGCTTCTAACCTAGCAAAGAAAATGAGAGCCTCTTCTGGTTCAGGGAGAAATGCTGCCTCAAAGGAATATGTACAGAGTGATAGAAAAAGACTTCCAATGCCTACTTATGGCCTCTACATCTGCATGCACACACACGCACATATGCACACGCGTGCGCGCGCGCGGACACACACACACACACATACCAATAAATAAATAAACCTTTTAAAGATTTATTTTCATATGTATATGTACATCTGAGTAAATGCACGTAGATATCTGCTGAGTCTAGAAGAAAGCATCACCTCTCACCTCTCCTGGAGGTGGAGTCACTGGGCAGCCTGACATGGGTGCCAGGAACCAAGTCAGGTCCTCTGGAAGGACAGCAAGTACACAATCACTGAGCCATCTCTGTAACCCCAATAAAACTATTATTATTGTTGTTGTTGTTGTTAGTGTGTGAGTGTTGCAGTAAATTTCCAACCCAAATATGCCCCGGCAATGAAAAAATAACTCAGTTAATAGGAATACATGCTATGCACCTAGATTGAGCAGATCTACCGCTACACTATCATCTTCCACATAATAAGACCCCTTAGAACTTGTGGTTTCTCCAGGCCATGTGCTTCTGCTCTGCTTTTCTTCTTCTTCCTCCTCCTCTGCTTCCTCTCCCTTTTACATTTTCTCCTCTTCTCTCTCCCCACCTTTCTCTCCACCTTCCCTTTTATCTGCCCAATCATCAGCTCCCCTTTATTTTACAAAATTAAGGTGGGAAGCAGGTTTACAGGAAATCACCTGAGTGCTGACTCATTCCTTGTTTGCAACCACTCATAGGAGAACGGAATTGACATAAAATATAATTAGCCCCAGGGCTATTCACAGCATGTGAGTGCATGATGTCTATGGTTAGGAGGAACTTGCATGCCATGGCACACATGTGAAAATCAGAGTCTGTTCTTTTCTACCTTATATAGTTTCTAGAGATCTAATTCAGATCACCAGGCTGTAGCAAACCTTTACCCACTGAGACATCTTGCTGGCTCCAATAAATAAGTCTCTTTTTAAAAAATCAGTGTCATTGCAATTTTTTCATATCTACATAAGTTTTCTTTCCTGCCTGCTCCATTTAGTTCCATTATGTCCATTTGTTCATTTAAAAGACACCAGCAGGCGTCCTATTAAGTAACAGCCACTGAATTGAGAGCTGGATAAATGAGAAAAAAGCAAAAACAAATAAGGCTTTCATCTTTACCCATCTCAGCCAGACAAGGTGCTGCACACCTGCAATCCTAGCCCTGAGGAATAAAAGCAAAATCACAAGCATGAGATCAGCCTCAGCTACACAGTGAGCTCTAAGTCAACCTTAGCTACATAACAAGACTGCCTCATCCCACCCCTCCACACACCAAATACTTGCCACTGTTCAGCCTTAGATGCAACCATGATATTATAGAAAGGGCAGCAACTTTGGAATCTAACAGAAGCCCTTATTTACACATAATCCTGAACTAGCTTATATAAAACCATTCTTCTATACCTCAGTTTTCTCAGTCTATAAAATGGGAGTACTAATTTCTCTCAGTACCTTGAAAGGTTTATGTAAACAGAAAACAATGTGGTTTGTTTTTTTGTTTTTTGTTTTTTTCAAAAAGCATTTACATTGTATCTGGAACATCAATAGCACCCCCAAATTTTCTTGAGTATGAGAAGTTTTGGAAAGGGGAAGGAAATGAATTAACTGTCCTTTTCAAACTTAAATGCATGAAGACAGCATAGTCAAATGGAAAGATGAGTCTAATTAGAAGACCCATGATTGTACTCAGCTCCAGCGCTTCCTGGACATATAATTTCTGCTTTCTTCATTGAAATGAGTTTTTACTGAAAGTTTGAAGCCTTCCCAGAATTTGATCTTCTTTTATAGGAGAAGGGGATCCTATTGTGCAACCTTGGAGGAAGCAATGGAAAAAGAGCTATACAAAGTCCAGTCCTGAGAGCTAGGACACAGACACACGACTCAGAGCTGCTTAAGACTGAATTTGCAATCAAAGAAACAACATTTGGTGCATGCAAGCAAGCTCAATATGCAGTGCCATTGGCAGTCGGGTCAACAGAACGAATTCACAGTTCATGATCTCAGAAATGTCAATGCCATTCTCTCCCCAAAATGAAAAGAATATCTCTTTCACAAATTTTGAGAAGGGGTTAAATATGAATAAAAACTGATTAGATATGAAAAATATCTGCTCTATAAATGTGTATTTGATCTGTTTAGGAGGCTTTGCAATGTGTAAAATAAATGAATAAATGAGTATTTGCGGTCTAGCTCCTACCTAAATGTGAAATCCTCCAGGACTACTCTGTCTGTCCACACCCAAGTTATTTGCTTTCCTTCCTAGTATGGTAGTTTTCCTTGCTCAGAACTCTTAAGTTCAAAGTGCACTTAGCTCTGACATGCAAAATGCAGTTCACTATCCCTAATTGCTGTACATTGTGCTTTGCTCCCAGGTTAAAAAGTAACTACTTTATTTGGAGCCTTCTACAAGACTGCTGAATTTAGGAAGTAGCTCTCTACCCTCTCCTGTAAAATCTGAGAAAAGGAGTGGCTTGCAAACAGAGAAAGCATCTGAGTAGCCACAAATAAACAAGCACCGTTTGGAGAACAAGTGTCTCCTATGGCAATGATCTGAGCACAGCCCATTCTCTAAGGTCCAGTCCCAGCTCTCTTCTTTGACTCTGTGGATTTCTTCTAGAAAACGTTTTCTACTCTTTTAAATCCAGCCATCACCTTCAAGCCAATGGCCTTCCAATGGTGCAATTCTGAATTTCTAGTAACCATCTGTGATCTCCTCCTGAATCCATCTGTCCCTCTAATTCAGTACCTGAACCACTGGATTCATTATCTACTTCTTGTCTCTTCTCCTTTGGCCAAATCACTCTTCTTTGAGATTCTCAAGGATGCTTTTGTTACCCAGTCATTACTCCTGTTCCCTCCCCCCACCCCTAGAATTTATTCTTTGTGTGGACATTGTTGACCAACACTCCTTTTCAAATCTCACTTTGCTTGAGATGCACTTTTTGGGGCTTGCAGGTCAAGACAGGAATTCTCCATATAGCCCTGACTGTCCTGGAACTCACTCTGTAGACCAGGCTGGCCTTGAACTCAGAGATTCACCTGTCTCTGCCTCCCAAGTGCTGGGATTAAAGGTGTGCGCTACCAATGCCCAGCCAAATGCTTTTTTAAAATTTCTCATTTTTTCTCTCATCTCAAATGTTTTCTCCTTTAAGTTGTTTGTATAGTGAGCAAATACCTTGTGAAAAGTATACACATAAATACATAGCAAAGAAAGTATATTCCATGTACTTAGACAATGGATAAATGGTATAACTTAATAGGCAGACATTAAGAGCCTATCGCATCAGACCTGAGAAGAATAGGATTTTGACAGAAATGAGTAAAGAGATCACATGGGGAAGATCTTCGCATAGGGCATTCAGAAGAGAAGGTCACGATTGCAAAAAGATCAGTTAAGTAAAGTAAGTAGAGGAAACAGAAGACTGGAAAATAAGCTGAGCAAAATATCAGAGTGGACTTTGAACAACAAATTGAGAAATTTCTAGTGCCTTCTTGCTGTGTTGTCCAATAGCTTTGGAACATTGTGCTTGTTTTCAAGAACTGAAAGTTTCAAGTCATGGAAGCAACACAGCCGATGGCTACTTATCTGGTTTAATGATGTTCAAACTTAAAAAAGAGAAAAGAGTTCAAAAATATCCAGGAGTTTTGAAAAGATTAAAGCTTAGTGGGAAGCTTCATATGTCTTTTATTGAACAGCCTTAGGAGAAACAAGTACAATAGTTATATAGAATAAGTTTGCAGTAATACTAGATGGATAGCTGGATAGAAGAAAGGGCAGTTGAAAGAATAGATGGGGATGGGCATGGTCAAAACAGTTTCTCTACTACTTAATAATTGAGTTTACAGAGGAGGGATATTAGTTCTGGTTCCTCATCTCTTGAAGTCTATACCATTTTGTATATTCATTTTAAACATGCACCTTAATCATACCAAGAATTCATCAAAGCTCTATGTCATCTTATCTATTAAGAATACGACAGTGGGCACTGTGAGCTTGCAAACTCAGATTGGATTCGGGGTCTGTATAATGAACACTGAAAAGACACTTAGCAGATATCAAATCCACATCTTCAGAGGAAGATACTCAAACAGGATAGAGAAGTAAGTCCAGGGAAAGAAAGTAGTGAATACAGCAAAGATTGAGCAACATAGACAGGAGAGTCTGGTTAGGTGTGTTCAATAACACACACCCAAACAGAATGTTAGAATCAGAAATCTTGAGGAAACCTAGTTAGTATACATAAAGGGAACTAAGTGTTAGTAACTAGTCTAGCTTTTTTATTTTTGTTATTTTTGAGATTATAATTTAATTACAATATTCATCCCTTCCTTTTATCCTCTCCAAACCCTGCTCTCCTTCAAATTCATGGTTTCTGTTTTCATTGCTTTTATTACATGCATATATGTACATACCTATATATTCCTAAATATAACCTGTTCAGGTCACATAATGTTACTTTTATATATGCTTTCAGGGCTGACCTCTTAGCATCAGAAACCTTAAGTAATAAATCAGAAGTCTTTATATAATTATTTTCATTTCTTTACTGCCCTGTTGACCTCATTTTTGAATCCTGTATGTGGTCTCTTGTTCCAAATGTGTTGCTTTTTTCTTTTTTCTTTAATGAGTCTTTGTACTTAATCAGAAAAAGCCTTACATTTTGCATTATAAAGAAGTAAATTTCTGTCTTCTAGCTGCTAAGCACTGTACCATAGGAAATGCCTTCATGCCAAAACTCCCAACTAGTAGTTACAAACAGTGGACTGTACATAAGCTGCTGTCTCCATGGGTACTAATTGTAACATGTCAGTGAAGGGACTTGCTTTCCCTGGCTGCCAGGCCAAGTCTCCTGCTGTTGCCAAGCTCTGTAACATTCAACAGGAATATGATTTTTTTGACACTGGCAGTTCAGAATTCAGTGGCTGCCCTCACTGGAGGGGACTCAGAAAGGTGTAAAATGAGAAAAAATGTACTGAATTCATTTAAAAGGTATACTGTCCATGAGTGTTAGACTGGAGAAGTAGACAGAACAACAGATGAACACGTAGGATGAGCCAAAGACCCTGTGTTTGAAGAACAGCAAGTGCTCTAGCTGGGTATGTGAGTGTTGGAAGATGAGGCTCAAGTGTCAAGCTGAGATTGTGTTCTCTGAGGGCTTACGTACTAGGGTAAAGAGATGACACTTAACTTCAAAACCAGTGGGGAATCATGGAATTTTTTTTAAAGTAATTAAATAATGTGATTACAGCTGCCTAATCCATTGTGAATATGTAAATTAGATTTAATTAAGTAACAGGAAATAAGTTCAGAGAATGGTATAGAGACCATAAGCTAACTAATAAAATTAGAACCTTCTACAGTGCTTGAAAGTGGCTATTTCAACAGACAATATCTATCAGGTAACCTAGCACTACCTTGTAGTGAGTCGGGACTCCTTGTAGTGAGTGCCTAATTCTTGCCAAGGGATTTCAGTGGGATCTATCATCATCTGAACTAAGTAATTCTATGCACACGATCCTCCATTCTTTCTGTGTATCTACATGTGCATGTGTGTATGTGGTGTGCATATTATGTATGTTTGCATATGTGTGGGTGTGACTGTGTAAAGGTGCTCATGACCATGTCTTTACCTGTGTATGGAAGCCAGAGACTAACTTCAGGTGTCTTCCTCAGTTATTTCCCACCTGATATTTTGAGGCAGGACCTCTTACCTGAATCCAGGGCAGCTAGCTAGCCAGTATGTTCTAGGGATGCTCTTCTGGGCCTGCCCTGCCTCCCCAACCTTTTCACTGGGTCTAGTAATCCAAACTCTAGTCCTTATGCTTTTACACTAAATGCTTTACCAGAGAAGCTACTTTACGAGCCCTCTTTGTGCTTCTTTTTAATACCACATGTCAATCCTTTGACACTAAGACAGCCTAGAAGCTACAAGACAATGTGAACTATGGACCATTTCTGTACTCTTAGGAATTTTTAAAAATATAAAAACAGATCCAGGGAGAAGTCCTTGGTTTAGTTACTATATGAAATTCACCATCTATACATAAGATAATTCACTTACAGTGAAGCTGGTTTCTTTACACAAAGAAAAGCTAGAAGCTATACTCTGGATAGTCATAGTTTTCCATAGGCCAGGTCTTTTCATCCCTACCTCCCAATTTATCATCTTATTCTGAGGAGTACCTAGTGATATAGAGTACCATTAAAACATTCATAGAATTTAGAAAGGAATTGGATTTTTACCCAGGTATGGTTAAATAAGGCAGATTTCATCCTAAATATCTTCTTCACATACTTGAAATTCTAAAACATACAGATTCATTAACTTAAAACAAAACTCACCTAAATTTCAATATCCCTACCTTAACTTCTGATGAAACCATGTGGTCTGTGCTTTCCAAATAAGAGGCAAACAAAGGTGGCAATGTACCATATATATTATGAATAGCTTAGGTTAAGAGGCTGGAGAGATGGCTCTGGTAAAGAGCACTTGCTACTCTTACAGACAACCTAGGTTTGGTCAGGCAGCTCATTATCACCAATACTCCAGTTCCGGGAATACATTGTCCTCTTCTGGCCTCCAAGGACACACCCACCCACATGCACATTCTTTCACAGACATACACACATACACATAGATAACTATTTTAACAACAAGAAGGAGTTGAGCAGTATCTGGTAGAATGTATCAGATTAGATAATATCTCAAGAGCCTCAGACTTCAAACAAAATTTCCCCAAGAAAAAAATGGAGTGTTTCACTCTCCCACATGACTTTTAGAGTTCTGACATCTTGATAGAGTAATGAAAAGCAGATGCCCAAAGGAGTGCATAAAAATGATGAAAATGGAATCTGGGTTGATCCTTGTATAAAGCAAAAATGATACATGAAGACAAACAAAACTAAAGGAAAGAAGCTCTTCTTCCTAAAAGTCTCATCACTTGCTGACATCTCCCTACCCTTTGTTTCTAGTAGGTCAACATTCAAACAATAAATTCTTTTTCTTTCGGTGATATGAAGGAGTGATTTTAAAAGGCAAACTGCCCCAAGCTTACAGAAAAGGCATCCATAAACCTAAGCCATCAATCTTGGGGTAACAGTAAATTCTCATCCAATTTTTAACAGCACAGAGCAATATATTTTCATATAGGCAGTCAGTGTATACTACTTGCCTCCTGTTTTGCTTTTAACCTAATGTTAATATATATATATATATTATATATATATATATATAATATTATATATGTGTGTATGTGTATATATATGTATATATATATATATATATATATATATATATATATATATATATAAAATTCCCATCTATATATAACGCTCATGACTTTGTATATGAAGTTGGACATGTTTGAGTAGTTGCTATTGTCCATGGTTATAAATAGGAGTTGCTACGGCATCTGTGGACAAAATTCTTATATTTTTGTTTGTTTATTCAGTTTTAATTCTCTCTGATGAAAGAACCACAACATCAAAAGATGAAATGCCTTTATTATTTTTCCTAATACCAAATTGTTCAACATAAAGCTGCATATTGCTGAAATGCAAATAACTCAAAATACACTAAATTTTTTATTTAAAAGGAATGAGAAGAAATAGTCCAAAAATGACAATGATTACTATAAAGGATGTTTACCATAATATTATCTACATACTAAACACACACACACACACACACACACACACACACACACACACGCACACACACACACACAAATCAAAATGTTCAGATCACTGGTAAATGTTCAAATAAATTATGATAGATCTGTAAGTAAAGCAGATATGTGGGCTTTTTGTTACCATAAAAAATGGTTTTAAAGAACATTGAATGACATAAGAAATAATCATTAAGGGAAGTAAATATTGACAATTTCTAGATACAGTATATTTCCAATTAGGTAAGAAGGAATGTTGTTCACTTGCAAATGCATGCATACCAAGACTGTAAAAATGTACTATGATTTTAATAGTTGCTACTTATCACTCTTCTATTATTAACCACATATGAATTTTATAATCAGAAAGTAATAAATGTTTTTTGAATAAGTAAAATATCACCATAGTGAAATTTTGGGTACAAAATGATTCAAAGGAATAATGAAGTTTAGATGACTAAATTAGCTGTTGACCAGTCAAACATGAATATGAACTTTTCATCTAGCTTAACTTGAAAGCAAGTGTGTCCTGAAGCTGTAATTGGGGTGAAGAACTGAGAAGATTTGATATAAAGGAGAAAACTTCAGAGCTTAAGCAGGGAGGGCTTCATGAGCAAGCCCCAGTCCAGACAATCTTTGGTCAATAATCTCAGACAACCAATTTTTTATACTTAAAGGTCGGCCTATGTCATTTACTACTGTGATATAATAAAGAATTTATCTGGCCTTTTTCCTGGTACAAAGCTTCAAAAACCATTGAAATTTCTAGTAGGAGTGCTTTTGTTATTCATAATAATCTCCTTTCATTCATACTTGGGCTTGTGCTAATTAGATGACACGTGATAGATCCCCTAGATTACTTCCAATGGAAGTTGGTCACCAAAAAGACAAAGCACAAGATTTAAAGTTGAACCGTTCTTCCCAACTTGGAAAGAGGAGAAAAGAGCTGGAGACTGGATTCAATCATGTGGCCAATGACTTAAGCAGACATGCTGCATAATAAAGACCTCAATAAAATCTCTTGACCCAGAGCATCAGTGATGCCTCCAGACAGATAAAGACACTGATGTTCTTAGAAAATGGATATTAAGATTCCATGAAGAGAAGGCATAGAAATGCACCTCACTACTCTTCACTCAGACCCTGTCCTATTTATCTCTTCCATTTGGCTTACTCCTAAGTTGCATCCTGTACAAAAAGAGTATCTTAAAATCAGTGCTTTAGGTGAGGTCTGGATCAATTGAGCAAGTTTTTAAACTTCAAAAGGGCCATGCGGTCACCAGAAATTTTAACTGGCTAGAAAAAAACGTGCTAGTGACTTTGGAATACTAAGGACTTATGGTTATCATCTGAGACCCCATAACCTGTGAGGTTTATACTGGTTCCGGTTAGTTAATGCCAAAATAGAATTGAATTGGAGGACACTCAGTTGGTGTCAGAGAATTGCCTTCAGGATACAAACATTCTACACAAGTACAAAGGAATAAAACACTTTTCAAGGATGTTTATGCAGTGTAATATTTTGGGTGACAAGGCCTTTAATGTTAGTGGTTGAATTCAATAGAAGTTTATTTCTTGCTCATATACAATTCAGTATGGGTGTTCCTGATTAAATAGCCTTCCATCTTGGGTCTTCACATTCTCCTGGGCTCCACCATCCTTCAGACTTAAAAAAAATGGAGAGAGAGGGAGCAATGAAAAGTTATATATGGAAACATTGCCTGGAATTAAGGCTACTTTTAGCTACAAATGTCTTAGGAAATGCATTGTAACTGTGAACCCAAGGAAAATAGATGGGCTTGGTTAAAAAATAGGCAGTCTTAATCAAAAGGGTTAAAATAGTTTTCTTCTTCCTGAAAATACCAATTGTGAATTTAGATTTTCTTTTTAATCTGACTAGTCTTAGTAGTCAAGTTTTTCCTTGTCAGTAGTTATGGTAACATACTTCAAAATGAAAAACAACAAATGCTTCACCTCATTGTAAGAAAGAGTTCTTTAGTGTCTAACACCCAGGACCTATGGTAGAGAAAGGATGTGCAAAAATAATAAGCTGCTAGCTGCTCCCTGCCAGATTCCTGACCTGGAACATGTGCCACACCTCCCACATAAGGAAATGTGGCCTGTGGTCATGTAGGCCCAGGACAGAGTTTTCCATGCTAATGAGATCCCTAGAGGCTCTGAGGGTTTAGCCACTAAGCTCCCCTTCCCAGACATTCTTCCCTGCAAAAGATATTTAATCTCTGGCCCACCCTGAGAAGTTTGTCAATATGCATTCATTTTCCACGGTGAACAACCAATAAACAGTTTGGAACCAAGGACTGTTTCTTTCATCTACCACCACGATGGGGAGCATGGAGAAGGCCTTTGCCTACAGAGCTGCTGCCTCCATCTCCAGTAGAAGGCTTCCCTGAACTGACAGCCAACCTCTTCCAAGCTAAGGAAAATCACCAATGAACTAAGCCGGAGCTCCCAGTCCTAGTCCCAGGTTACAGGCCATCCTCAGCCCACGGTCCCCAACGGTCTGCAACTGGGTGCCCAAGGGTCAGAGAACACCAGCTTTGGCTCCCTCATCTCAGACTGCATTTCCCACCCCCATAGCAGTGTCTCCACGCTTCCCTAAAGCCCAGTACCCAATGATGGTGAGTGGGAAAAAATGCAGCCAGGCTTCCTAATGACCAGGCCCAACAGTGGTCAGAACACGGACCCACACATATTCATATAGCTGTAACAATAAAAGGAGACAACTTGAAATGCAGGGAGAAAAGAAGGACATGAGATATCATAATAGCCCTCCCTACCCCTTACTGCTGAACTATTAGTTATTGATACATTCTGGAAGAAGGGACATCACCATCTTCAGTTGTGTAATGACCTCTGAGCCCACTGACTCCAATACATAACTCCAGATTCATGGTCACACGGGCCTTCATTAAAATTAGTGGGTCTCAAAACATGAGCATGAACACAAACACGAACATGAGCATGAGCATGAGAGAGATTTCTAGGGAAGGGGAGGGTAGACAAGAGTGGTACAGAAATGAAATTGGATAAGATGATAAGAGTAGTCAGTATGCATTTTATATATATATATAAATTGAGAAAGAACAATTTTAATTAATAAAAAGGAGGGATAGAGGTGATGAATATGATCAAAATACGCATGTATAGTAATATAATGAAAACTTTCACTCTATTCATTTAATACATGCTTAAAAACTGAAGGTGATCATCAGTGCAGATAGTAAGTTCTTAGCATATAGAAGAATAGCTACAGAGTAGAAATGCTTTTAAAGCACTGTTTCAATAGCATATCGAGAATTCAAAGAAGCAGCTGGACAAGTTGATAGATGTATGGACAGTTGTTCTGATATATCTTCAGAGAAAAAAAATCTTTAAGTGCTGTAGTAAAACATACACAGCACAACTCGGTAAAAGATGCCTATCCTAAGGAAAGCAAGGGCAGGGGGGGGGGACTGAGTTTTGGAAAGCACCTTCATTTTTGGAAATTTTTGTATTTGCATTTTTTTTTACATTCTAGATTTTATTCACACATCCCTGTCCACCCTCCGACTGTTCCACACCCCAAAGCTCCTCCCCACCCCTTATCTTCATGTGGATACCCCCACGCCCCACCCCACCTGACCACTAAACTCCCTGGGTCCTCCAGTCTCTTGAGGGTTAGGTGAATCATCTCTGAATGAACACAGACCCGGCAGTCCTCTACTGTATGTGTGTTGGGAGCCTCATACCAGGTGGTGTAAGCTGTCTGTTTGGTGGTCCAGTGTTTGAGAGATCCCAGGGGTCCAGATTAATTGAGACTGTTGGTCCCCCTATAGGATCACCCTTCTCAGCTTCTTTTAGCCTTCTCTAATTAACCACAGGGGTCAACTGCTTCTGTCCATTGGTTGGGTGCAAATATCTGCATCTCTATCAGCTGCTTGTTGGGTCTTTCAGAGGGCAGTTATGCTAGATCCCTTTTTGTGAGCACTCCATAGCCTCAGTAAAGGCCTTGGGACCTCCCCTTGAGCTGGATCCCACTTTGGGCCTGTCGCTGGACCTTATTTTCCTCAGACTCCTCTCTATTTCCATCCCTGTAATTCTTTCAGATAGGAACAATTATGGGTCAGAGATATGACTGTGGGATGACAACCCATCCTTCACTTGATGTCCTGTCTTCCTGCTGGAGTTGGGCTTTATAAGTTCCCTCTTTCTACTGTCACACTTTTCATCTAAGGTCCCTTCCTTTGAGTCCTGAGAGTCTCTCACCTCCCAGGTCTCTGGTGCATTCTGGAGGGTCCCCCCAACCTCCTACTTCCTGAGGTTATCTATTTACATTCTTTCTGCTGGCCCTCAGGGCTTCGGTCCTTTTCCCTCACCCAATACCAGATCAGGTTCCTTTATTTCCCCCCACTGTCCACTTTCCCTCCCAAGTCCCTACCTCCCTCCCAACTTGTGATTGAGTTTGACTTCTACAACAGGCTGTTCACAACTCAGGCCCTGGTCATGTTTTAAGAAGCATATATCTCCATTACTTGGAACTGTAGCAATATTTCCCCTTAGAAGCAATGTTGTAAAAGCTTGTTTAGATTCCCACCAAAACCCAGAACATCTGTCTATTTGACCCAGAATGAGTCCAGAAGGCTACTCTAAGACAGAAAACTTTTCCAACTTGCAACTCCCTTTGACTCAAGAAATTCTCATGTGACCTAAGGTACATAAAATTATAAAATAAGTATATAAATAAAACACTTATTAAAGAAGAAATCATATAGAAATTTGCTGCAAAATATCTTTGGTATACATATAATTTTAGCAATTATTAAATGTGAAAGGAAACAAATATGCTGGTTTGTTTTAGCATAAAGAAATAAGTCTTCAATGAATCTGTGATATTATAAGATGCAGAACACCACCAATATTTTTCAGAGTTGATCAATATTTTGATTTTGTAATTATCAATACTGAGAATGCTACTTCATATAAATATGTAGTACAAAATGACAACAGTATATTTAGGGATATTTCAGCAATTGTTGGTAATTCTCTTCTAATCTCAAACCAAAATTAATTTAATCCTTTTTTTTAATGAACAACCTAGATGTCCATCAGCTAAAGAATGGACAAAGAAAATGTAGTACATCTAAACAATTGAATACTATTAAAAACAAAGACATCGTGAATTTTGCAGGCAAATGAATAGAACTTGAGAATATCATCCTGAGTGAGGTAATTCAGTTCCAATAGGACATGAGTGGTATGTATTCACTTATAAATGGATCTTAGCCATAAAATACAGGATAGCCATGTACATTCCACAGACCCAAGAAGGAAGGCACAATCTTGAATCTCACTTAGAAGAAGGAATAAAGTAGTCCTAAGAGGCAGAGGGATGGAGGGAACTGAGTGGGAGAGGAGATGGGAAGGAGAATGGGGGTCATTCAGAATCAGGTATGAGTAAGAACAAGAGAGATTGTAAGATGACCATGAAAATGAATGGAAATTTGCAACAACAGGGGGTAGGGTGGGGAGGTAGGAGCATCCCCAGAACTTGACAGCAACCTGGGATAAGGGAGGCACCCAAGAATCAATGGGGATATGGAACCTGACTCACAGCATTGGGGATATGGAACCTGAAGAAGCAGGAACCCCAAATAGAGTGATAGGAACACCAACCCACCTACAAAATTTATCCTGTCTACAAGAAATGCAAAGACAGGGGATGGAGTTGAGACTGAGGGAATGACCAACCAATAACTCGTACAACTTGAGACCCACTTCATGCGCAAGCACCAATCCCTGGCATTATTAATGATTCTCTGTTATACTTGCAGATAGGAGTCTAACATGGCTGTCCTCTGAGAGGCTCCACCCAGCAGCTGACAGAAACAGATGCAGATACCCACAGCCACACAGTGGATGGAGCTTGGGGGCTCCTATGGAAGAATACGGTGAAAGACTTTAGCCCCTGAGGGGGATAGGAACTCCACAGGAAGACCAATAGTGTCAATTAACCCTTTGGACTCTCAGATACTGAACCACCAACCAAAGAGCATACATGGGCTGGACCTGGGCCTCCCTGCATATATGTAGCAGATGTGCAGCTTGGTTTTCACGTGGGTCCTAAACAACTGGAGCAGAGGTTATCCCAAAAGCTGTTGTCTGGGATATGTTCTTCTAGCTGGGCTGCTTCGTCTGACCTCAGTGGGAAAGGATGCACCTAGCCCTGCAGAGACTTGATGTACCAGGGTTGGAGGATACCCAAGGGGCCTCCACTGGCTCAGAGAAGAAGGGGATGGGAGGGATGGGGGAAGGATGATGGGAGAGGGTGACCAGAAGGGGGGCAGTTAGCAGGATGCAAAGTGAATAAATAAATAAATAAAATTTTAAAACTAAAAAAGGAGTTAAATCCTCAGTGAATCTGTGATATTATAAGATATAGAACACTGCCAATATTTTTCATCATTGATAAATATTTTGATTTTATAATTATCAATACTGAGAATGCCACTTCATATAAATATGTAGTACAAAATGACAATAGTATATTTAGGGATATTTCAGCGATTGTTGGAAATTCTCTTCTAATCTCAAACCAAAATTCATTTAATCCTTTTTTAATGAAATTCAAGTCTGCAGCTCAAACAGTAATTTTAAAAATCAAACATTGAAATCCAACTCAACTGAAAGATATACTAAATTGATACTTACATGCTGGGTAATGACAGTGGGAAAATATTAAAAGTCTTTGTTTTCTGTAATTAAATCATTATGTTTCTCTAAGAGTAGAAAATTTTGTATGTACATTTTTCCATTCCTAAAATTCAATAGTCTTGACTCCAAGCCCTACAGTGTCCATTCATATTGTATGACATAACACTATGAAGTAGGCAAAAATGCATGTTATGTTGTTTTGACCCCAAGCTACAGTGAACTTTTGTAAATCAGCATAAGTGAGTACTGCTGAAAACACCTCAGGTTCATTCACAGCACAACTAATTGTGAACTAACTTTGGTCATTGTCTATTTAGAAACCTTTTCTCATTGCCAACCCTTTTTACAAGCACCACACTTAGTTACATAACCCTGTATGGCATCAAAACCAGCAGATGAAGAAACTTGCTTGCTTCTAGTGCTTGCTTCTTACAGCATCTGTACAGAGAATAGTAACATGGCTCCTGTACAAGAATAACACACAAATTCGTGAAGCATTCCATATCTTTCAATATCTCCTTCTCCTTTCTAGAGAGGCCATCCAAAATAAAAGAGCAACAAAGAAATTTCAGAGTTTAACTATATCATAGACCAAATGGACAATGGCAGACTGGGAATCAAAGGATGAAAAATAATCTGTTAAGTGAGCAGAATTCAAAATAAAGCTGGCATAAAGTCAAAATTGGAAGAAAGAAAGAAAGAAAGAAAGAAAGAAAGAAAGAAAGAAAGAAAGAAAGAAAGAAAGAAAGAAAGAAAGAAAGAAAGAAAGAAAGACACCAAAGGAAATAATTCTCCAATAAGATATAACCTTAGAGGAGAACTTACTACTACTATTGTGCTAAACTAATATAGTTCCCAATGGATTTCTAATAATCATCCTCATACCCATAGATAATTACAGTTCTCATGCATAATCAAAGAAGGTTCTTTTTGTAACATATGGAGACCATTAGAAAGATCTACAACAGTCAAAATACAGAGTGTAAGTAAACTGGTGGGGTTTCCAGTCTCATAGTGGACATCTATAACACAACATCTAAGTCTCAGAGAACATCAAGAAAGTGTGTAAAAGCCTGGGGACAGGGACAACTGCTGTGAGATATTGTGTTTTGACATGACAGAAATGCTGCACCTATGAACCCTCGATGATATAGTTGACTACACCATCTTCATGTATTTAATACTCAAAGACCACACCAGTTGACAAGCCTACAAAGACAGAGAAAAGTTTTCACAGGGGACTGCTGCTGGATGAAGAGCTACAGGCAGTAAATGGCTGTTGAATGGGATCAGTTTTATCAGGGACAATCCCCCAATCTTGATTATCAGCTTTAAATACATGTGCGTACATAGAATGGTAATTGGACTTAGTAAGTTTATACATGAGTTGATTGGGAACTTGGTGGAAAGAAAAGATATAAATACTTGTACATGAAATGTTCAGAAAAATAATATGAACAAGACATAGCAGTTGTCATTACAGATGCATGAAATACTAAGGCTCCCAACTTAATAAAAACAACAAACAAGTTAAAAGCAGTAGTGGGCACAAAACATCAAAAAATGGACCTGATGCGGGCTGGTGAGATGGCTCAGTGGGTAACAGCACCCGACTGCTCTTCCAAAGGTCCGGAGTTCAAATCTCAGCAACCACATGGTGGCTCATAACCATCCATAACAAGATCTGACTCCCTCTTCTGTAGTATCTGAAGACAGCTACAGTGTGCTTACAAATAATAAACAAATAAATCTTAAATAAAACAAAAACAAAAAAAGGACCTGATGCAGTAATAATAAGCTGTTTCAATATATTACTTTCATCTCTATACAGGTCCTCCTCCTCACTAAATATTAATGAAGAAATTCAGGGCTAAACTATACCACAGATCAAATGGACTTAACAGATATTTACAGAATATTCCATCCAAAACAAATGTACATTCTTTTTTGGCGCCTATAGAAACATCTCTACACATTGGAGGTTACAAATCAAATCTTACCAAATACACAAGAGACTAAATAATCCCTGGTATCTTACATCTTAGTATAATACTAGAAACTAAAAAAAAATGATTTTTAAAAACTATAGAAACTATATTAAATACATAAAGATGGAACAATACATTCTTAAATGAGTCAAGTGGGTAAAAATGTAGTTAATTCATTGGGGGACTAAAACCAAGATTGATAACTCCTTAGCCAAACTAACATGAGAAAGGAAAGGCTAAATTAATAAAATTAGAACTGAAAGGGAAAAAGTTACTACAGATCTTAATGAAATAAAACAAAGCATCAGGGAATATTTTGATGCTTTGCATTCACAAAACCTGGAAAATCTAGAAGATAGGGATAATTTCTAGACATAAATGACCTACAAAAATTAAATCAGTAAGACACAAGCAACTTAAATAGATCAATAATAGTTAACAAGACTGAAGTAGTAATAAAAAGTCTACCCGCAAAATATTGGATATAAAACTAGAGCCATGTATCTCAATCTGTACAGAAATGAACTGCAAATTGATCAGACATCTTACTACCTGGTCTGAAGTTCTGAAACTGTCAGAGGAAAACATGGGTGAAATATTTCAAGATGTAAGCATAGATCATGAATTTCTGAAGATTCCAGAAAATAATACCAGTGATTTGCACATGGTATTTCATCAGATGAAAAAAATTCCACAGCAAATGAAACCAACACATTAGATAATTGATATCTAAAATACACACAAAAAATAAAAAAACTAAACAAGAAATCAAAAACCTCATCAATCAATTGGCTAATGAAATGAATAGTTATCAAAAGATTAAGTACAGATAGTTACTAAACATAAAAAGTGTTACACATAGATAGCCTTCAGTGAAATTCAAATTAAAACTACCTTAGAATGACATATCGTCTCAGTCAGAGTGACAGTCATTGTGACAGAAAACAAATAACAAATGCTAACAAGTGTGCAGAAAAAAAAGAACCCCTAATGGAAATGTAAACTTGTCCAATCACTATGGAAATTGCTATGAATGTGCCATATGTGTGTGTGTATGTATGTATGTATGTATGTATGCATGTATGTATATACAACTTGATCCAAATATACAATTTCTGGGTATTCACCTGAAGGATGTAAAAAAGCACCATATCACAGAAATACTTGCACATCAGTTTTATTGCAACGATATCCACAACTGCTAAGTAATGGAGCCATCCCAGATGCCCATCGATAGAATAATGAATAACAAACATGTCATGCATGCATATAATCCAATTTACTCAGCCATAAAAAAATAAAACAAATTATGCCATTTGCAGAAAAATAAATGATCCTGGAGGCTATCATATTAAGCAAATTTTGTCAGTCTGAGATAAATATCACATTTCTTTCATTTATGTTTTCCAGATTTTTATATAGATAAGTAAAATCATGTATACATATGTAGCATATGACATGAAAGTACAATCAAAGTTGCAGTGTTATCTAGACACATCACAGCTGATGTACATATGAACTCACACTGACTGTGAAACATTCACAAGACTTGCACAGCTTCAAACTAGACCAAATCCCAGCACTGAAAAAGGGACATGGGCACAAAATCTCACACCAAACAAAGAAGCTATTTGCAATTGATAACTACTAGGGAAGTAAAACTCACTTTTCTCCAGTGGATTGTCACTGAGCAAAGTAACCACACTGCAGAGAGGACCCCCGAAGCATAGTAGTGGCTTACTAAAAAAAGACTGCATGCTGTTTGTCTGTTTTTATATTTTTTGTTTTATTTTCTTTGGGTGTATTTGTCACATTGGCTTATTTTTGCTTGTTTATTTTGATTATCAGTTTTGTTACTTTTTTCTTTTTTTTTAAGAGAAAGCTTGAAGTTGAGTGGGTAGGGAGGTGTGGATGATCTGGGAGAAGTGGAGGGGGAGATTATGATCAAAATATACTATGAAAAAATAATAAAATAAATTTTAAAAGAAAGAAGAAACAAAACTGCCTAGGGGAACAAAGGAGAAGGGAGGGAGGGGGACAGGAAGGGGGAGGTAGGTGTAGGATACATGCAAAGTACATAATATACTTGTATGGAAATGTCCTTATAGAACCCAGTACTACATACTACGTACAAAGAATATTTACCCACAAATGTCTCCTGACAAAGAAAAGCACAGGACTAGAGAGTCACATCTGAATTCTTCCAAAGTTCAAATAAAAGATCAGTGATCTTCAAACTATTTCATAAAATCAAAACAGCTCTCTAGTTCATCTTATAAAGTCAGTGTTACCTTGATTTTTAAAATGCTAGATAAAAACAACAACAGCGACAAAATATAAACCAAATTCCTTGATGAACATGGATAAAAGTTCTCAATAAAATCTTGTCCCACTGACTTCAAGAACACATTAACATCATACACTATGAGCATTTGGCTTTATTCCAGGCCATTGAAATGGTTTTTGAAACAGGAACTTGCAGTCACCTGAATTCCTTCCACTAGAACTCTCCTTTCTGGAGGGTTCCCCACTTCTCAGTGGTACTACAATTTGAGAAGCAAAACTTTAATACATGGGCCTCCAGGGTACATTCCATATCCAAACTATAGCAAAAAAAAAAAAATTGGTAATAGCTATCATAGGAAAGGTTACAACATAAAAATGTTTGGGCTTTGGCAGCTATTTAAAATCCATAGCTTCAATTTCTCTTGTAAACTATGATCTAAGTTCACATTCTCACATAGCAAACATGAGTGAGCTCTTAGTTCAGCCAGTCCTCATCTTTCCTTTGATATTACCCTTGTTCACTGCACCTGTTTATGTTACTTGTTCAGAATGATCAGTAGTAATGAATGCTACTGAGTTCTAAGGGAACTACCTCATGTCTACCATAGCTCTATCTGTTTCTGTTTCTGCTGGGAAACTGTAGGTTCATTTCATCTGTTGAAAATAAACGTGAAGTGGATTGATATGGGCATTGTAGCTAAGCTGAAGGGGAGAGGCCATTATTATCTGTGATCTTCTCCCCAAGGGTGTGTCATTTTGTCACTTTACTCAGCAGAGATTAGCACACTGGATGTCAAAGTGGAAGACCCAGAAATACCTAAGATGATTTTCATAACACAAGGTCCCTTCTTGGAAAATCATTTCTCAGAATGCACAAGTAAGAGAAAGCATGTTTGCTATGCTTGGAAAGGGAAGAAAAATTATGTGGTGGTTTTATCCTCTTATTACTATTTTCAAAGAACCAGAGTAGGCTTTCTATCATTTTTTTTGCTATCTACTTATTTTGACTTATTATGTTCTTATTTTAATTTCTTTGTTGGTCATCTTGCTCATTAATTTAAAGTGTCGTATACTTTTTAATATAAATATTAAACAGTTCCCTGTTTTTATTAATAATGCTGATTTCTCTGGACCCCCAAAACTATGGTATGTAATATTATCATTTTAAATTTCCATGATAGTTTATTTGATTCAGAAGAGATGTTTTATCTAATTCTAAATACATTAGAATATTTAAAAATTGTTGAATTCTAAATTAAGTACATTATGGCAAAGGAATGTGGTCCACATGATATCAGTTATTTGAAATATCTTAAAACTTGCTCTGTTTGTGTGTGTGTGTGTGTGTGTGTGTGTGAGAGAGAGAGAGAGAGAGAGAGTGAGTGTGTGTGTGTATGTGTGTGCGTGTGAGTGAGTGTGTGTGTATGTGTGTGTGTGTGAGAGAGAGAGTGAGTGTGTGTGTGTATGTGTGTGTGTGTGAGTGAGTGTGTGTGTGTATGTGTGTGTGTGTATGTGTGTGTATGTGTGTGAGAGAGAGAGTGTGTGTGTGTATGTGTGTGTGTGAGTGAGTGTGTGTGTATGTCTATGTGTTTGTGTGTGTGCGCACGTGCATACATCATTCAGGTGGCTACATATGGAAATTGATGTTCATGCATATATTTACATGTCAGATGGAAGCCAGTATTCCCTGACAATTTCATACATTTATATAATGTTCTGATCACATTCAGTGTCCCCTCCCAATCCCTCTGGAGCCTTTCTTCAAAACACATCCCCCTCCTCCTTTCATGTTTTAATTTTTTTTAACAACCCACAGAGTTTAAATTGCTTGCATCTACTTGCATAGTATGGGATTATTCACTAAAGCATGGACAGCTTACCCCTGAAGAAAACCGACTTCCACTTCCCAGAAACCATTAAGTATCAAGAGCTCTTCAGGGACTCATATGCCATTGCTCCATAGATGCTGGAATACTGACAAGTCAGACCTTAGGCAGGTTACAGCTCGTACAGGTAAACACGGCTGCTATGAGTTCACAAGTCCAACAGCCATATTGCATCCACAAGACAGCACTTCTTAGCACTCTGCCCCACCCTTTGACTCTCACCCTCTTTCCACCCTCTCGTCTATCATATTCTGAGTCCAGTGGAGTGGAGAAAATGATGGAGATGTCCTCTTTAGGGATGAGCACCTCTCAGCAGTCACTTTTCTCAGCATTTTGAGTGTTGTGAGTCTGAAGATAACCACTCCCCGCTGCAGGAAGAAGCTTCTCGAAGGTTGAGAGCAGCACTAATAATACATGTTAGCACCTCTATGTCTGTCTTTTTATGTGAGTGCTAAAGATCAAAACTCAAGTCTCATGCTTCCACAGCAAGCACTTTGCCACCTCTCTAGCTCTGACCCACTTTTTATAAATGTTTCACGTGACATGAAGAAAAATGTACCATCTTTAAAGACTGAGTGTAGAGCTTGGTTCATGACCATTACCTCAAGATTGCTAATCATTCATATCTTCTACGTATTTTAAAATGATGGGAAACTATATTAAAATGCAGTACGATGCTCATTTTGTCTATATATTTACAGTTCTATCACTTTGCATTGCATTTTTCAGGATATTTTATTAAATATACATTTATATTTAAAATATCCATATCTTCCTGGTTAATTGGGCATTCCATAATTTTGTATTGTTGCATTTGTTTCTTATGATTATTCATATAAATGATCATATTTATACAATATATAGTTTTATTTCTATGATTTTTTACACTTTGCTCTATTTTATATTTTAATACTTAGTAAAATTGATTGAGTTTATTCTGTTGAGTTAGCAAACTGTATATTTATCTGCAGAAAAAAATGAAATTAGATATATATTTTTTACTTCACTCAAAGATCAACTCAAAGTGGATCAAAGACCTTAACTTCAAATGTGAAATGCTGAAACTGCTAGTGGAGACATATAGGGAATACTCTTCTAGATTTCAGAATAGGCAAAATCTTTCTGAGCAGAACTCCAAGAGCACAGGAACGTAGACCAGAAATCAGCATATAGGATTTTCTAAAATTTAAATGTTTCTGCACAGCAAAAGAAACTATCAACAAAGCAAGCTGCCCACAGAATAAGAGAAAATCAGCTACACCTCAGGGAGGGGGTTAATATCCAGAATTTACAAAGAGCCACAAAAAGTAAACACACACACACACACACACACACAAATGAACACACGTACACACACACACAGGCAACATACACCAGCTGATATGAGGCCCCTGACACATATATAGCAGAAGACTGCCGGATTTGGCCCCAGCAAGAGAAAATGCACCTAACCCTCCAGAGAATTGAGGCCCCAGGGGTGAGAAGACCTGGTGTGTTGGGGGTGGGCAGTAGGGACATCCTCTTGGAGATGGAAAGGAGGGAGGAGGTACAGGATAAGGAGCAGTCAGGGCACAGACCAGTAGGGGGACAAAATCTGGACTATACAAAAGGATTAAAGAATAAAAATAAATTTTAATAATAAAATAAAAAGGGAAAATTGAAAAAGGAACAAAAATTGCCAATCACCAAATAGGCTAATAAAGTGAACATATGAGTGGTACTTGTACTAGTTTGTGCATATGCACTTGTATGTGTATGTGTCTACATATAGACCTATATGTATACATCTACATATAGACATATAGAGACAATGCCAAGTATCTATTACTACAACAAAACACCGTGAAGAAAAAGCAAGCTGGAGAGAAAAAGGTTTATTTGGCTTATGCTTCCATGTGACTATTCATCACCAAAGGAAGTCAGGACAGGAACTCAAACAGGACAGAAACCTGGAATCAGGAGCTGATGCAGAGGCCACAGAGACAATGTCTTACAGTGGGATCTCATGGAGGCACTTCCTCACCTAAGGCTCCTTCCTCTCTGATGACCCTGGCTTATATCAAGTTAACCAGCTGGGACCATCACTTTTCACTTTATTTTTTGAAATAAGAGTCTTTTACTTATCCTGGAATTCACTGATTGTGGTGTGTGTGTGTGTGTGTGTATGTGTGTGTGTGTGTGTGTGTGTGTGAGAGAGAGAGAGAGAGAGAGAGAGAGAGA
>NC_034613.1:7092348-7095497 GCF_900095145.1 Mus pahari | reverse complement strand
GGGTATATACCTAGAAGTGGTATTGCTGGATCTGCCAATTATCAATTGTTTTAAGGCTAATTTGTTCCATTCATACCAGAAAATGTACCTCAACAAATAATTAGGTGTCACCAAACATATAAAAATATATGTAACATAAAATATTTATAAAATATAAAACATAAATAAATTATTTATAGGTAAACTATTTTGTTAGCTTCCATCACTGAAAAAGGAATTCTTCTTTCTCTTTATTTTCATGTACTTTTTTTAGCCTATTTGAAAATCTATCATTGAAAGTAAAACTCATGTCTAAAGTCACATATTTTGCTACTGTTAAACTGATTTCTTCTCAGTGTTCTACTTACGATACTGAAATTCTTCCCTTTAGAAATAATAAAACTGTCACGGAATTGAGTAAAAAAGTTTTAAAAAGCCTCAAGAAATAATTCTTCCTGTCCTCCCTTCCGAATAGTAAACCAGTTACTACAAATTTTCCAATAACCCTCCCATATGTTTTGTTCAACTATTTCCATAAACCCTTCTCTGTTAAATAAACGTGTCTTATATTTCTGAGACTAGCCTGAAAGGCATTATAAAAGTCATGCTGACTTTTAACTCATGACCCTTTTGTCCCAGTCCTCTGAGTGTCGGACTACAAGTTTGTGTCATCACACTGTGCTCAATCCAATACCTGGACCCTCAACATAATTTACTTCCTCCTATTTATGTATTTATTTTCTAGGAAGCACTCGATGTTGTTGCCAGGCCAGGTTACTTAGGTAAAGCTGCAAATATGTCACTTATACCCACAAAATTCTTCAGTGAGTTTTCATTGCCTACCAAAGTATTACTCAAATGTTAGTAATACAAAGACAAAATTTTTGTTTTGTTTTGTTTTGCTTTGTTTTGTTATTTGAGATAGTGTCTCTCTACAAAGCTCTGACTGGTCTTTTCATCTTGAATTCACTAAGAAGATCAAGCTGGACTGCAGAAGGGACACAGCTTCTGGGACAGATGCTAGTTCTGACTCCAGACATCTGGGCACCATCCCAGCCAGAAGAGAGGTGTCCGCCTGCCCAGGAGAGCTCTCAATGCCTGAGCTGGTAAGGGAGCCATCTTTGCTCCGGTGCCCACAGGCTCTGGTCCTTGCAAGGGAGAGCATACTGCAGAAGCCACACAGCTTCTGGGACAGACCCTGTTTCTGGCTCCAGATGTCTGGGCACCATTCCCGCCAAAGCAGAGGAGTCTGCCCAGGAGCACTTTCACTGCCTGAGCTGCTTTGCTCCTGTTCGCCCAGGCTCCAGTCTGCACTGGTGAGAGTGTGGACCACAGAAACTACACAGCTTTGGGACAGACAGAAGCAATCTAGCTTCTGGGACAGATCCTGTTTCAGGCTCCAGTCATCTGGGCACCTTCCCCACCAGAGGAAACGTGGCCACCCAGGAGGGCTCTTTCTGCCAGAGCAGGTGAGAGATACATATTATGTCCAGGGTCCCTCGGAGTCTAGCCTGTGCAGGTGAGTGTGCAAACTGCAGAGGCAACACATCTTCTAGGACAGGCCCCGTTTTGGGCCTACATCGTCAGCAAGGAGGCAGATCTGAACAGCAGGCCTCTGTGCACTTTCCCTGCAAGAGGAGAACTTGCCTGCAGAGAGTACTCTGACCACTGAGACTCAGGAGAGAGCTGGACTCCCAGGATGCTGACAGAGGCTAACAGAATCACAGGACGAACAAGCTCCAACCAGAGACAACTATAACAACTAACTCCAGAGATTACCAAATGGCAAAAGGCAAACCTAAGAATCTTACTAACAGAAACCAAGACCACTCACCATCATCAGAACCCAGCCCTCCCAACTCAGCCAGTCCTGGATACCTCAACACACCCAAAAAACAAGATTTGGATTTCAAAGCATACCTCATGATGCTGGTAGAGGACTTTAAGAAGGGCATTAATAACTCACTTAAAGAAATACAGGAGAAAGCTGCTAAAGATGTAAAACTCATTAAAGAAATACAGGAGAAAGCTGCTAAAGAGGTACAAGTCTTTAAAGAAATACAGGAAAACTCTACCAAAGAGGTCCAAGTCCTTAAAGAAATACAGGAGAATGTTGCTAAAGAGGTAAAAGTCCTTAAAGAAATACAGGAGAATGCTGCAAAAGAGGGAGAAGTCCTTAAAGAAACACAGGAAAAGACAACCAAACAGGTGATGGAATTGAACAAAACCATCCAAGACATAAAAAGGGAAGTAGAAGCAATAAAGAAAACCCAAAGNGAGACAACTCTGGAGATAGAAACNCTAGGAAAGAAATCAGGAACCATAGATCTGAGCATCAGCAACAGAAAGACATGGAAGAGAGAATCTCAGGTGCAGAAGATTCCATAGAGAACATGGGCAAAACGATCAAAATGCAAAATGCAAAAGGATCCTAACTCAAAACATCCAGGAAATCCAGGACACAATGAGAAGTCCAAACCTACGGATAATAGGAATAGATGAGAATGAAGATTTTCAATTTAAAGGGCCAGCAAACATCTTCAACAAAATTATAGAAGAAAATTTCCCGAAACTAAAGAAAGAGATGCCCATGAACATAAAAGAAGCCTACAGAACTCCAAATAGACTGGACCAGAAAAAAATTCCTCCCGACACATAATATTCAGAACAACAAATGTACTACATAAAGATAGAATACTAAAAGTAGCAAGGGAAAAGGGCCAAGTAACATATACAGGCAGGCCTATTAGAATTACACCAGACTTCTCACCAGAGACTATGAAAGCCAGAAGATCCTGGAGAGATGTTATACAGACCCTAAGAGAACACAATTGCCAGCCCAGGCTACTATACCCAGCAAAACTCTCAATGACCATAGATGGAGAAACCAATGTATTCCATGCTAAAACCAAATTCACACAATATCTATCCACGAATCCAGCCCTTCAAAGGATAATAAAGGGAAAACATCAAGACAAGGACAGAAACTACATTCTAGAAAAAGCAAGAAAGTAATCCTTCAACAAACCTAAAAGAAGACAACTGCAAGAATAGAATCCCAACTTGAACAGCAAAAATAACAGGAAGCAATTACTTTTCTTTAATTTCTCTTAACATCAATGGACTCAATTCCCCAATAAAAGGGCATAGACTAATAGACTGGCTACACA
>NC_034613.1:7090865-7092337 GCF_900095145.1 Mus pahari | reverse complement strand
ACTATCCAGAGACTACCCCACTTGGGGATCCATCCCATCATCAGCCACCAAATCCAGACACTATTGCACATGCCAGAAAGATTCTGCTGAAGGGACCCTGATATAGCAGCCTGTTGTGAGGCNATGCCAGTGCCTGACAAACACAGAAGTGGATGCACACAGTCAGCTATAGGATGGAACACAGGGCCCCCAATGGAGGAGCTAGAGAAAGTACCCAAGGAGCTGAAGGCGTCTGCAACCCTATAGGTGGAACAATAATATGAACTAACCAGAACCCCCAGAGCTCATGTCTCTAGCTGCATATGTAGCAGAAGATGGTATATTCAGTCATCATTGGGAAGAGAGGGCCTTGGTCTTGCAAACTTTATATGCCCCATAGAGGGGAATGCCAGGGCCAAGAAGTGGGAGTGGGTGGGTAGGGGAGCAGGGTTTGTGGATGGTATAAGGGACATTCTGGATAGCATTTAAAATGTAAATGAAGAAAATATCTAATAAAATAACTAAGTTTCATATGAAAAATGAGATATTAAAAAAAAGAAGATCAAGCTGGCCTTAAACTCACAGAGATCCACCTCCCCCAGCCTCCCAAGTGTTGAGATTAAAGGTGTGCAACACCACGACCAGAGGCTTGCATAGTATTTGCTGGGCAGCCAAGGTTGGTCTTGAAATTACAATCTTCCTGACTCAGCATCCCAAGACATGGGATTACAAGTATATACAAACAATTTGGCATACACACACACACACACACACACACACACACACGTCTTTGACAGAAGAACCCAGGCTGGCTTCAAATTTATGATCCTCCTGCCTCAGCCTCCTGAGTTCTGGGTTTACAGGCATGCACTACTACACATAGCTACATACACTTTCAAAGGAAAATAGCTTAAATTATGCTATCAACATTTTACTTAATTATAGGCAAATAAAAAGGTAACATAAACTTTCCATGTCTAGATGTTTCATACAACCATAAACTAAAATATCTTTACAAATTAAACATAATTGCCAAACCTATGAAAGTGAAATTAACAACAATAACTTAATATGATAGCTAATGTTAGGATTAAACTAAATTATCTTCTTAAACATAAGCATAGACTCGCATGTTACAGCAAAGGTTGGGTGATGGTGATGGATTGTTTTGGCTTACCTATACTGTGATGCACCTGTGGTGACTAAATCCTCCCTCTTCTTTATTCAAAGCCCTGGAACAGTGCCATTGTACACTGGTGATATCATTTGGTTTCAACTAGGGCAAAGACATCAGTATCATTTACTTTTTCCAACTGGCTCTAATTACCTAGGGAGTCCTCATCAAACAACTCTATTTTTTTCTTTTCTTTTCTTTTATTATTATTTTCTTTATTTACATTTCAAATGGTATCCTGAAAGTTCCCTATACCCCACCCCCACCCCTGCTCCCCTACCCACCCACTCCCACTACTTGGCCCTGGCATTCCCCTGTG
>NC_034613.1:7083545-7090220 GCF_900095145.1 Mus pahari | reverse complement strand
GTGTAAATGTACCACAGTTTCTGTATCCATTCCTCGATTGAGGGACATCTGGGTTCTTTCCAGCTTCTGGCTATTATAAATAAGGCTGCTATGAACATACTGGAGCATGTGTCCTTATTACCAGTTGGAAGATCTTCTGGGTATATGCCCAGAAGAGTAAACAACTCTATTGTATGATTTGGAGTCATCTAATCATGAAGTCCATGATTTGGCTGAAATCTTATGGCTGTTTTCAGTTTAAAGGTAAAGATTTAGGCTATATATGTTACATTTAATTTTCATTTTAGACTGTTCTTAAACTTTGCATTCACACGTATATTATTTAGCCAATGAAATATATCACTTCTTATACTATTGTATATGACTTTCGATATTCTTTCATCCTGCTCTTTAGCAACATTCCAGATAGACTCTCTTCTAAAAACTTGAATCCACAACTACAACTGGTCCAAAACATAGATGCAGTAGGAAATATAAATAATCCCCATTGTAAAAACAATCTTAAAGAATTACCTAGAGTTTACAGATTATGTCTGGTACTTTTTAAAGAAATGTTTGCCTAGAAGAGGATGGCAGGTAATACCAGGCAGTGATTGCTAGAGTCGTGGAAACTTGAAGAGCAGCTATCCAGTGAGGTAGATGATGGCAGAGAACCACTGATTTCAGCAATAAAGAAGGAAAAGCAGGCTTACAAAAGTGAAACAGAAGCATAGTCCATAGTACTCCCTCAGGGCTCTGCTCAAATTGGGGAATACTCTGATCCTGTTGTGGAGTTAGTGCAACTGCAGGAGGTAGACTAAGACTTAAGACAAAGAGAGAACATCAGAAAATTTGGAGACTAAATCCCAAACAAATTTCAATGTATGCGGAGCAAATCTTTAGCCCAACTGGACATGAATCTTGGGGTAGACATACCATATATGTGGTGGGAAAACATCCTCTTTTCTCAGCACTGAACTGAAAGAGCAGCAAGAAAATCACTTTTATCCACCCCAGCATGGAGTTGCTCCTATTTCCATGCTTTTCTCACCATAATGGATTGTACTATCTCAAATCATGAGCTAAAATAAATTCTTCCTCTCATAAAAGAGGGGAGGATTGTTTGGCCCAGTAAGAGTGGCTGCAGAACCAGCACCCCAGGTCTGCTTCAGGTGCAGGTTCAGACTGGAAAGAGCTCATGCAACTGTCTGGCTGGAGGTTCCTGCATTCCTAGATCTTAGGGGTCCCAGAGGGGGCCCAACTCCCAGGTGCTCTAAAATGTCCCAGATCAAAGGATCACAGAGGAAGCTAGACTCCCGGGACGATTGAACACACCCAGGAGCACTAAAGCGCTGACACATGCAAGATTACAGCTAAAAGGCCACATCTTTGCCAACACCCAGCATAACAGAGACCCCCACAGCAACCGGGGAAACACTAATGCAAGCCCAGCCAGGAGCATGGAATCCTTCCAGCTTGCACCTGTGGCCAAAACAAAATAAGGGAACTGGCTCCCCACCCACCCCTGGAACACCCAGAGAAAGCTTGGCTCCAGGGAGCTCTGACACAACAGGATCTCAGGAGCTTAGTCACACTAGGATTTCAGGATCACAGAGGCAGCTTGACTACCAGAAGCTCTGACACACCCAGGATCTCAGGATAACAGGCTCCTGGAATCACAGTATCAGAGAGACACCTGGAATCTGAGGAGTTCTGATACAACCAGGATCACAGGAGGGACAGGCTCCAGTCAGAGACAGCAAAGGCAGGTAGCATGAGAGATTACTAGATAGTAAGAGGTAAGCACAAGAACATAAGCATCAGAAACCAAGGCTACTTGGCATCTTCAGAACTCATTTCTCCCACCACAGCAAATCCAGGGTACCCCATCACACTAGAAAAGCAAGATTCAGTTATAAAATCACTTCTCATGATGATAATAGAGGACTTTAAGAAGGACATAAATAACTCCCTTAAAGAAATACAGGAGAACACAGGTAAACAGCTAGAAGCCCTTAAAGAGGAAACACTAAATACCTTAAAGAGTTACAGGAAAACACAATCAAACAAGTGAAGGAAAGGAACAAAACCATCCAGGATCTAAAAGTGGAAATAGAAACAATAAAGAAATCACAAAGGGAGACAACCCTGGAGATAGAAATCCTAGGAAAGAGATCAGGAGTCATAGATGCAAGCATCACCAACAGAATACAAAAGACAAAAGAGAGAATCTCAGGTGCAGAAGATACCATAGAAAACACTGACACAACAGTGAAAGAAAATTCAAAAGACAAAAAAAGCTCCTAACCCAAAATATCCAGAAAATCCAGGACACAATGAAAAGACCAAACCTAAGGAAAATAGGTATAGACAAGAGTGAAGATTCCCAACTTAAAGGGCCATTAAATATCTTCAACAAAATATAGAGAAAAACTTCCCTAACCTAAAGAAACAGATGCCCATGAACATGCAAGAAGCATGCAGAAATCCAAATAGATTGGACCAGAAAAGAAATATCTCCCATCACATAATAATCAAAACACTAAATGCACAAAACAAAGAAAGAATATTAAAAGTGTAATGGAAAAATGTCCAGTAAAATATAAAAGCAGTTCTATCAAAATTACACCAGACTTCTCACCAGAGACTATGAAAGCCAGAAGATCCTAGGCAGATGTCATACAGACCCTAAGAGAACACAAATGCCAGCCCAGGTTACTATACCCAGCAAAATTCTCAATTACCATAGACAGAGAAACCAAGATATTCCATGAGAAACCAAGATATTCCATGACAAAAACAAATTTACTCAATATATTTTCATAAATCCAGCCTACAAACGATAATAGATGGAAAACACCAACAGGAGGGGAATTGCACCCTAGAAAAAGCAAGGAAGTATCTTCTTTAAACAAACCAAAAGAAGATAGCCACACTAACATAATTCCACCTCTGACAACAAAAATAACAGGAATCAAGTAAGTATTTTTCCTTAATATCTTTTAACATCAATGGACTCAATTCCCCAATAAAAAGACAGACTGATAGACTGGATAGTGTAAACAGGACCCAGCATTTTGCTGCACATGGAAAACACATTTCAGTGACGAAGATAGACACTACCTCAGAATAAAAGCCTGGAAAACAACTTTCCAATCAAACGGTCCCAAGAAACAAGCTGGAGTAACCATTCTAATATCAAATAAAATNGACTTTCAACCAAAAGTTATCAAAAAGGATAAGGAAGGACACTTCATACTCATCAAAGGGAAAATCTACCAAGATGAACTCTCAATTCTGAATATCCATGCTCCAAAAGCAAGGGCTCTCACATTCATAAAAGAAATTTTACTAAAGCTCAAAGCACACATTTACCAACCCTACACCCAATAGAGAGCAAATATCCAATATATTCAAAGAACTAAAGAAGTTAGACTCCAGAAACCAAATAACCCTATTAAAAATGGGGTACAGAGCTAAACAAAGAATTCTCAATTGAAGAATATCAAATTGCTGAGAAGCACCTAAGGAAATGCTCACCTAAAGAAATGTTCAACATCCTTAGTCATCAGGAGAATACAAATAGAAACAACTCTGAGATTCCACCTTACACCAGTCAGAATGGCTAAGATCAAAAACTCAGGAGACAGCAGATACTGGTGGGGGTGTGGAGAAAGAGGAACACTCCTCCATTGATGCTGGGATTGCAAGTGGGTGCAACCACTCTGACAGTTCCTCAGAAAACTGGGCATAGCTATACCACTCCTGGGCATATACCCAAAAGATGCTCCAACATATAACAAGGACACATGCTACACTATGTTCATCACATCCATATTTAAAGTAGCCAGAAATAGTTGGAAAGAACCTAGATGTCCTTCAATAGAGGAATGGATACAGAAAATGTGATTTATTTATACAATGAAGTACTACTCAGCTATTGAAAACAATGACTTCATGAAATTCTTAGGCAAATGGATGGAACCAGAAAATATCATCCTGAGTGAGGTAACCAATCACAATAGAACACATGGTAAGTGCTCACTAATAAGTGGGTATTAGCCCAAAAGCTCAGAATACCCAAAATACAGTTCACAGACCACATGAAGCTCAAGAAGAAGGAAGACCAAAGTGTAGATGCTTCAGTCCTTCTTAGAAGGGGAACAAAATACTTGTGGGAGCAAATACGGAGACAAAATGTACAGTAGAGACTAAAAGAAGGGCCACCCAGAGACTGCCCCACCTGGGGATCCATTCCATATACAATCACCAAGGCCAGACATTGTTGTGGGTGCCAAGAAGTGATTGCCAACAGGAGCCTGATATAGCTGTCCCCGAGAGGCTCTGCCAGAGCCTAACAAGTACAGAGGCAGATAGATACTTGCGGCCAACAATTGGACTGAGCACCAGGTCCCCAGTGGGGTCCCCAATGGAGGAAATCCACTCAAAAAAAGGACTGAAGGAGCTGAAGGGGTTTGCAACTCCATAGAAAGAACAATAATAGTAAACAACCAGACCCCGCAGAGCTCCCTAGGACTAAACCACCAACCAAGGAGTACACATGGAGGGACCCATGGCTCCAGCTGCATATGTAGCAGAGGATGGCCTTGTCAGACATCAGTGGTGGGAGAGTCCCTTGGTCCTGTGAAGGCTTGATGCCCAGTGTAGGGGAATGCCAGGTTGGGGAGGCATGACTGGGTGGGTGAGTGGGGGAAGACCCTTATAGAAGCAGGGGGAGGGGAGATGGGAGAGGGGGTCTCAGGGGTGGGGACCAGGAATTTGAAATGTAAATAAAGAAAATATCCAATTAAAAAACAAAAAAGACCATGACAGCTGGTCATGTAGCATAGAGCTCAGAGTTCTCCGTGCTGACGTATCTATATGTCCTGTTCCTGAGGGTTTAGCTTCCCTTCCCATGACTAAGTCTCCTGCAGAAGGCCTCTCCACGCTCCTGGCACTCACCCCTAGCTAAGATGTATTCGCCCTTGCCTGGGGCTTATCACAGCCCCCACAACCCCATTCTCAAGTCTTTGCAGTTCGCAGTGGTGTCTGGGTGCTCAGAAGTTTGGGAACCGCATCCTCCGCCCCAACCTTGTGTTTCTCACCCAGAGGAACACAAGCTTGGACCTCTGTCTTAGGTTGTGTTCCACCTCCTCTGAGTGGGTGTTAGAGTGCCACTAACCAGGGCACCCCGATGGCTGCCTGGAAGGAATATAGCTTAGTGCCCCTGTTAGACCCACCTCTGCATTTTGTCTCCCTGAACAGTGTCTTGGCATCCCAGCAGTGAGGTGGAATGCAGACCCACAGTAATATACTTGCACCTTTATTCTCCAGAGGTTGTTAAGTTTAAAGGAATGATTGTTTGAAATTGTCTATTGATGTATTTTCATATTGTCATATCCATCATCGGTGGTTACTCTCGATGCCCAGAGTGGAGTTTTAAGCATGTGTCAAGGGTTTGCAAATAATTTACACACCCACCTAGTCCAGTGAGAAGGAATGACACATCAACCCCACTATAGTCTAGCCCCACTTAAACACCATAAATACTTCCGTAGAAAAAATACAGGTGATTTCAAAATACTCAATTAACAACCCAGTCTTATCTGCATATGGGCCAACACAGAAACACAAAAAAACCCAAACCAAGGCAACATGACACCTGCAAAAATTGCCAGTTCCCCAGGACCGAATTTCAATGAAACAGAATTAGATGAAACCCCAGACAAATAATTCAAAAGAGTAATTATAATAATGTTCAGAAAATAAAAGGGGACATGAATAAACTCCTGAGTGATTTCAAAGAGAATAAAAATAAACCTCGGAATAAAATAAAGAAGGGAACATGGGATATGAAAGAGGAGTTCAGTAGACAAGGTCAACTGAAATTTTGGAAAGGAAAAGCTCAATTATTTTAATAAAAGGTTCAGTAGAAAGTCATAGAATGGACAGGGTGATTCCTGGGGCTTACTGGCCCAAACAGTGATCTCCAGAGTCAGTGAGAGATCCTGAAAAAATAAGATGGACAGTGATAGAAGAGATCTGATGTCAAACCCCAGCCCAGAGCCCAGTTAATAAACACACTAACAGAATGAATAGATAGATCTTAAAAGATGTAGTACAAATGGCTGAAAAGCACATTTCTGTATCCTTAGCCATCGGGGAAACACAAATTAAAACATCAAGGTTCCATTTTACCCATCAAAATGATAATAATAAAGGAAAAATTAGTAACAAATACTGGGGAAAATGAGAAGGAAATGGAAAATCTATACACCACCACTCCAGCCAATATGGAAGTGAGCATGGAAACACCTTAAAATGCTATAAATAGAACTGCCAAATGATCCAGCTATACCACTACTGGGTATACACCAAAGGGATTCTAAGACTACATGTTATAAAAATACCTGTAGAAGCATATATATTGCTTCACTATTCATAATAGCAAAGTTGTAGAATAAGTCTGGGTGTCCATCGATAGATGAGTAAATAAAGAAAATGTTGTATATAGGTATCGCAGACTTTTTTATTGTTATTTTCTTTATTTATTTACATTTCAAATGCTATCCCAACAGTTCCCTATACCCCACCCCCGCCCCTGCTCCCCTAACCACCCACTCCCACTACTTGGCCCTGGCCTTCCCCTGTGCTGGGTCATATAAAGTTTGCAAGACCAAGGGGCCTCTCTTCCCA
>NC_034613.1:7056899-7083184 GCF_900095145.1 Mus pahari | reverse complement strand
ATCTGCTTATCAGTGAGTGCATATCTAGTGACTTCTTTTGTGATTGGGTTACCTCACTAAGGATGATATCCTCCAGATACATCCATTTGCCCAGGAATTTCATAAATTCATTGTTTTTAATAGCTGTGTAAATGGTACCAGAGACTTTTATTTAACTATATAGAACAAACAAATCATTTCCTGAAAAAAATGGATGAAACAGCTTCATCTAAGTAAATGAAATAACTCAGTATCAGAAAGACAAATGTCATCTTTTCTTTTATTTATGGATTCTAGATTTTATTCAGATACATAAAATGAAACAAGATATATGAAAATAGAAGCAAGATTGTTTAGGACACAGAGGGAGCCTTGCAATGGGACAGAGATGTGAGAATGAGGAAGGTGTTGAAGACTAGATATGGTCAAAGCACATAATATATTTGAAAGAAATTATCTTTATGAAATCCATCTCTATACACAATAAATATGTGCCATTTTTTTTAAAATATGACATTGGCTAAAATGGCATCATGCACTGGCATGCTTTAGAAACCTTGGATAATCTTTCCCAAATATTCCCTCATCAGTACACTAGTCAGTCCTTATGTATACTGTTTTTGTTCATGGAGTTCTCTCCCCTTAGACACTACTTTCTGCTGTCTGCATGTGTACTCCTTACATATACTCAATATTTTATTTTTCTTTAATTATTCTACTGAAATAACTAAACTTTGTCTCTTTAGAAACACATAATGCATCCTTTCATCTCCTTTTATTTTTCTCTCTGCATTTTGCACTTTCTAGAAGTCTTTCCCTGACAGTTGGAATGAGTCTTCCACATCCCTACATCCCTATGTCCCTGGTAGTGCCAGACACTCAATATACAGTACAATTGTCAAATGAAAGTCTTTATTGAATCTTTATTGGTATGTGTTTAATATTAAGATTACTGAACAAACCAAATCTAGACCACGCAGCTCTCTTTGTTAATGCAGCTGCAAAACCTGTTGTCCTACAATAAATGATTATGTTTTTGAACAGTTGTAAAACATTAGCTATGTAAAACGCCACAGAGGCAGAACTAATTTATCTGGTACTTAGTTAAAATTCCATGTTGCCCGAGACAAGAGAGGAATTATTCTAAAAGCTCATTCTTACGAATAATTTAATTAGCCCTCTCTACCTGTAGAATAAAATGAGTTTAGCAATGAATATTGCTGGGAAAGTTTTTCAAATGCAAACTTTTTCAAAACCAAGGAGCACTTGCTATTAAATGTTATAAGGAGAGTCAAAATCAACACAGAACAGTTCCTTTAAGTATCAAGATAACTTTCCAACATCCACATGTGGGAATTGAGGGTGATACAAACAAGCTGAACAAGATAAATCTAGCAGACAAAGAAGTTATTAGCGTCCAAAGCGTACAACTCTCTTTGCATCAGGACTATAGACTGCCCAACGGCCTATGGCCCTCTAGATCCTGATCTTTGGCTGTCTTGACTCTAGTTAACAGATGGCCTCTTCAGCACCCAACCCTCACTCACCGTTAGCACCATAAGAGCTGGAGAACTGGAATAGGGGGTTCAGCTTTGTATCACATTTCCTGAAATACAAGTTAGCTGATAATCTGCTGCCCAGTAATGACCCTCATAGTCATGGGGGAAGCTCAAAGTACCAAATTCCCTAGAGTCAGGTTGAGGAATGAGGAAAGGAAGGCAGTTCTAAATAGTCACATTCTGAAGAAGGAATGGATCACACTCTGGGCATAAAAGTAGAGAGCATCAGTATATTTAGCATGCTGTCATATGTTCAGATGGCCACATTAATGATCAAAATTGACTGTAATGAAAGACAAGTCCTAGAAATAACATAGTTTTTTTTTTTTAATTTGGCCTTAGATAAGTAGTTGTGGCAGAGTCTGCATTCAGATGGAAGACAAGGAGAGAAATTAGGAGATCTTTACTGTCTTAATGATGGGAGGAAATGACAGGATACAAAAAGACAGCATTGGTGGGGACAGAGAGACATGTACAGATCTGAAAAAAATGTATCAAGATACAGTAGAAGAACTGATCAAAGTAGCACACACCTGTTATCCTACCACTCAGGAGGCCATCCTCAGAAAAATAACAATATAAGGGCCAGCCTGAGCTACACAGTGGAATCCTGTCTCAAAACTCAGTGGCTAAAGGCGCTTGCTGTCCAAGTTGACTCCTCCAAGTTGTTGTCCTAAGGTACACATGTACACAAAAATACATGTGTCCACATGCACACAAACATGCATGCATACATACATACAAAATACATACATACTACAAAACAAAATAGTCCACTGTTATTTAGAGACAAGAATGAGTGTTAAAAGAAGACATTCACTTAAAGCCAGACTGAACTGTTTAATGGATTAAAACAGCAGTATTAAAGCAGCAGTGCATTCTGGACATATAATGGGAACAATTTCCTACTGTTTGTCATATCTAAATTCGTATTACAAATTGAATCAACTACTCTGACCTGAGCGATAGAGTCAGGGCACAAAGTTCCTCACAGATTTAGACCAAGTACCTGACAGTCTCACAGCTCTACTGTTCAGTCTTAATGTCTGGATTTCCAGCTTGCTCCAATCCAAGTCTCTTGATTAAGTGATTTCACTTACATTTTGGACCTGAGAACTACCCCAGTCCTTCAGCCTAGAATACAGAAGATGCTAAACATAGGAACATATAATGGCACACTAGATACATTGATTCTACTTTTACATAAGGTGTGATTTTTATCTGTTTTTGTTTTTTGTTGTTGGTTGGTTAGATGATTGGTTGGCTGGTTGGTCAGTTGGTTTTGGGTTTTTGTTTGTTTGTTTTGTTTTGTTTTGTTTTGTCTTTTGAGACACAGTTTCTCTGTGTAACAGCCCTGGCTGTTCTGGAACTCTCTTTGTAGACCAGGCTGGCCTCAAACTCACAGAGATCCACTTGCCTCTGACTCTCAAGTGCTGGAATTAAAGGCATGTGCCACCATGCCTAACTTTGGTGGTTATTTACTTATAACCATTGTGTTGTCCTTATTTTGCTTCCAGATTTTGATCCAGTTTTTTTTTTTTGAGAGTGTAACTATTTAAGGACCCCCTCCCCATTTTCTCAATTTTTGGTCTACACAGTCTCCTGGGGATTGGGTATTACGGCTTCTCCTGTGACCTGGTCCACCCCTCGAACTTGGAACACAGTCAACAATCCCCAGCATGCATTAGCTGAGGGGACAGTACAATCGGGAAGAGGAAATGAGCAATATACCTCTTGTGATTATTCTCTAAGTGCCTATTAAAATTCTCTGCATGCTACAGGGCAAGATTTGATGCTGTGTCTTTAAAGAAGTTTTTGCAAGAACTGAGACAATAGTTCAGTTGACAAAGTTCTTCCTGTACAAGCATGAGGTCCTGAATTTGGATCTACAAAACCTATACCTGTAACTCCACTGCTGAAAGAGAAGAGAGTGGATACAGGTGGATTCCTGGAGCCAATCTGGTTGAATTGGTGAGATACAAGTCTGTTGGGAGACCCTGTCTCAAAAAAAAATGCACACAGACAGTCACTGAGGAAGACACACAACATCAGTCTCTGGCCTCCACTCATGTGCCCACACCCACATACATTTATGTAGCACACAAATTGTATTAAAAATAAAATAAAAGTATTTCCCGCTAAACTGGAAGTGATTCTCCAGTTTTGTTGAGGATGGATTTTACATTTTCAAAAACATTTTAGAACCTGCCCTATAGTACTTAATCTATAATGTATAATTATCATTTGACAGCATATATATATATATGAATATATATATATATATATATATATATATATATATATTCATGTCTCTTACTAGATTATAAACCCCTTAAAGTTGAGAACATGCCTTCTTAATCTTTTGTTTGCTCATTCAACAAATATTTGAATGATTAATAAACAAAGGGGGTGCATAGCTTTCTACTCCTGCATATCTTATGCATAACATCATCCCCTTCTCATTAATAGTTACTGGAGCTATTAAAAACAGTTTACTTTATCAGGCTTTAAAAATAAGGAAATCTGGCCATTTGGACAGAACCTGGAGGATGAACCTGGAGGGCATTATGGTAAGTGAAATCAGCAAGGCACAGAAAATCCAAACTTTCTGTGCATATATAAGAAGCAAATGAATGCTTCTCCTTATATGTGAAAATTAACAGAGTCAAATGGTTCTTTCCAGGAATTAGGGTGTGAGAGAACTAGAAAGATGTTTGAGAGAACAAACTTTCACTATTAGGTGAGTCAGTTCTGTAGTCAGCACAGGATGGAGACTTTAGTTAGTGATGTATTAGAACATTGCAAATTGCTAACTGTTCTCACCAATTAGGATTTGCTTTTTTTTAAAGTAACTATATGAGAGGATGGATATGTTAGTCAACTTGATAATGATCGTGATTTCACAATGTATAGCTATATCAAAACAGTACATACCTTGAATATATAATTTTGTATATAAATTATAGCTCATGAAAACTGGAGAAATTAAGAGAAGCTATTTTTGACATACATGGCTACCACCTCTTTTCTCTACACTAGTAGTAAAAATACAGAGGCCAGATGAAGAGTAGGGTGAGTAAGACTGGTATAGAAGATGCTTACATTCAGTTCATCTCCCTCCTCTCTCTTTCATACTTCTTTGTAAGTTTTTAAAAGTTGCTTTGAACTGCTGATAAAATCTAAAAGGCTTCAAGATTTTTATAGCCAAATTAGAGGCAGTTTCTTTTTGCCCTGTCAGATCTCTCCTCTCTGAATATTAAGTATATTCACCTTATTTTCCTTCCCATAAATTTAAGTATAAGTAAAATGATTTATAAAATGAGGGTCTGTGGTAGTTTGCCAATATGAATCACATATTTGAAACACAGTCATAATGGAATTTTTAAGTAATTAAAATTATTTCACGACTAATTAACAACAGTTTAAAACCCCATAAAGCATTCCAACTTAAGCATTTCTATTCATACTCCATCTGCCAAATATTAAGTAGAACAGTACAAAAATAGGAGTGGGAAAACCATTTTCAATTAGGCTCCCACTTTTACTTATTTAGAGTAAAACCTTAACTTAAATTACTTCTCCTGATGAATAGTATTTAATATATAAAATGGCTATAAACTTTCATTAGGAATGCATGGAAAAACAGTTTATTCTGTTTTGTTTTTAAACAGCAAATAGAATTCTCCTGGCTTTAACACTTGTCTAAACAAAGGCAATAGTACTTAGAGAAACATCTGTGTGATGAAAACAGAAGGGAACTGTTGGGGAGGGGTAGGAAGGGTAGACAAGGGGTGGCAATGGGAGACTGGCTAGTTACAAAGTACAAAGATCTGTATCTTTAAAGTGCCATAATGAAATCCATTATTTTGTACAACTAAAAATTATAAATATATTTTACAAAGAAAGAAAACATCTGTCTTTAAAAGTCAAATTTTCCCGAGGACATACTTAACTATTTTCTAAGCATGACTTCAGATCAGACCCACCCATACATGGGTCTTGCAGTCCAGATGGAATGATGTAAGTTTGAAGCACCTCTTGGCATTTATTAAAATATCTGGATGTCTAGATAAAATCTCATCCACAAATCTTAACAACTATTCAAAAAATAAATTATTCAAGACATTCTCTTACTGTTAGCAGTAAGGAACAAATTCTTCCTACTTCAATTCTGCCTTCACTACACTTTCTTTTGACTTAAAGTCACTCAACAAACATTGATTGAGTTCTTGTCCTGTCAACCAACTGTGCTACAAGTTTAGAATGCTAAAAATGGTATGTTTATCTCTTCAAGGATAAAACATCTTAGTAAGAGAAGTAGAATTTACTTAGAAGCAATTATGATGCAATACTAGAGAGTTGCACAAGAGCAAAATTATTCTAGTAACTTTTAAGATGAATATCATGATTGAAAAGATAATGAGTAATGTCATTTGCAAAAGATAAAGGAATAACATCAGGAAAAGGCTGTATTTGTTGTAGAATGTGAACTTGGTTAGGATTTCAAATAGCAGTGCTTGGAGTAGAAAGATGTATTATATCAGTGGTTAAGAGCACTGGCTGCTCTTCCAGATGACCTGAATTCAATTCCCACCAACCACATGGCAGCTCACAATTGCCTGTAACCCCAGTTACAGGAGATCTGACACTCTCCTCTACCTTTGAGGCACTAGATGTCCAGACATATGTACAGACAAAACACCCATACACATAAATTAATTTAAAAAGCAGTACTATGAAGAGAAAAAGAGGAGGAAATATACCATATAAAATGATATACAAAGTTTTGCAGTATTTTAAAAATATGTAGTAGACATTGTAGGCATGTCATCATTTCTCCTTGGAACTCACTCCACATACTAACTTCAGATGCAGAAGAATTGAAGTTGATTAATAAATTCCCCAGCTTGTTCACTTTTCAAAACCTGTTCCGTTTTCTGAGCAGGGCTGATCCCACTTGCCATGTTAAAAGAACCTATTGTTTCATATCCCTATGTCCCTAATAATATTTATTGACATTGCTTCCTGAATAAAATGCTGCACTCAAGTCTGATTTGGGGTAGGGAATACAAACTAAAACACTCACACAACTATCAATGTTATTTTTTACAGACATTTTTTATCTGTTATTTCACAGATTACTGAAGTAAAACAACATTTATGCCAATCAACAATTTAGCAAGTTACATGAAACTACTGCTTCTCCCATTTCTGGAAATTTATGATACATATTAGAAGAAGAATGGTACTGAAGACAGCATCTGCAAAGTTGATTAACATTGTTAATTAACATGGTTAACATTGTTTTTAGAGCTGTACAAATATATTTGGCTTCTTTGTTAAGGATAGTTTGGGAAGTGCTGAAATCATAGCTGACATGTCTCTAACTTTGATGATACTTTATCAATTCTCCTTTCATGGAGATACATAGTCATATTAAGCCATGTTGTCAGTGTCATAATATTTATCTTTAATACAAAATTTCATTCCATCCACATATATTTCAGCTTGTCCTCTAATGATGAGAGCTTGGATTTTGAATGACTTAACCTAAGCAATTTTCAATTCTCTCCAAACAATCAGAACACATAGTTTTCTACTCATCAAAATCATTGACATATTTTTGTGGTCACCACCTAGATTCAAAGGTGGACCAAAAGTTATAAAAGATTCTTCTTAGATGTTGGCAGAAACGGGCATCTCCACTGCCTATTGTCTCTTTACATCAGTGCAAATGCCTCTAAATCCTGTGCAAGAGTAGCCCTGACTCAGTGACTAGGCAGAAGCTGAAGACTGTGAGGGACTGGACAGACACGTTGAAATCCTAAAGAAGGAGCTTCTGCAGAATTTTGTTTCTGTCCAGAGTGAGAGTTAAGGAAATTCCTATGGCAAAAACTCTAGCATCCATAACTACAGCATTTTATTTTTTTTACAAATATATCTGCCTCATAAAAATCTCATAAGTATTCCATCAATCTTAATTACTGTTCTATTGCTATGAAAAGATGCCATGAACCAAGGCAGCTTTTAAAAGAAAACATTTGATTGGTGGCTTGCTTACAGTTTTAGAGGGTTAGTCCATAGTCACCATGACTTTGGGGAATGGCTGCAGGCAGGCAGGCACAGTGCTGAAGCAATATCTGAAAGCCAACAATGAGACTGGGAATGGTGAGTCCACTAGTGACTTCCTAATCCTTCCTAAACAATTCCCCCAACTGGGAATCAAACATTCAAATATATGAGCCTACAGGAGCTATTGTAATTTTAACTACCATACCACTCAGGAAGTAAGGAAAGTTTTAGGGAGTGGTCCAAGCTATAGGGAACTGAATCTGAAGGTGAGTCCCGCCTTAACCCATGCAGGAGTTCACTCTTACAATCTAGAAGCACAATGAAAACATTACTTCATCTTGGTATCTATTTACCAAAGAACTACAACAATGAAACAAATTTACTAGGGGCACAAGAGAAAAGAAAAATCACCCAAGGACAGCTCACAAAATTCAAAATAAATTTAGGGGGTGTGGAAAGGTTCTGGAGAGGTGACTCAGCAGTTAAGAGCTCTTCCAGTGGGCCTAGGTTTGATTCCAAGCACTTACATGTAAACTCACAACTGTCTGTAACTCCAGTCCTAGGAACACCAATGTAGCACCCACATGGTACCCAGACATACACGTGGGCAAAATAGCCGTATACTATGGGAAGAGAACCAAGGATGGGGAGCAAGAGGCGACAGAGTCACTTGACAAATCCCCAGAATCAGAGGCCAGAGGTTGGCATCAGTGTGCAGAACTGAGTTTATTGCCCATCACATAAACTAATATTCAGTGTTTGAGCCAATCCCAAGCCGCTAAATCCTCAGCCAATCTTATCTCAATACATTTTCACTGTGCCCCAATGAAAGCCCTGCCTGATGAGGTTACTCAGAAGGAGTAGAGGAAGCAGCCACCACCCTGGCCTCAGTTCTTTTTGCTGTCTCACCAATGTTCTGGGAGCCATCTTAGGTCTAACGCTGTGTGTGGCATTAAATCAGGACTCTTAAAGGAGTCACAGGAGCCTGTGGTGTCTCACTCTCCTTCCCATTCTTTCCTTCAAAGGTTGACCTTCACATCCCCCACAATACACATGGAGATAGATGGATAGATAGATAGATAGATAGATAGATAGATAGATAGATAGATAGATAGATAGATAGATTTTTAGACAAACAACTTTTAGATCAAAAATCATGATTTTTTTACTTTTCAAAAATCAGTGGATAAAATAAGAAAGAAATTATTTCTGAGATTGATATTGGTTATACAAAGATCAAAAGTGAAAAACATTGTGAAATACAATAAAAAGAACTTCAGTGTTTAATCACAAGGAGCAGTCTTCTCAGAATAACTTCCTGACAAAAACCATCTCAAAAGCTGAAGTATTTGGAGTCACTGGAACACAACAAGAAAAGCAAGATTATACAAGTAAAACTTTCTAGAGATGGGAAGTTAATTGAAGTGAGTGCCACGGTTGCTCGGAATTTTTCCTTTAGGACATTTGCTGACTCATTGCAGTGAGACTAAATAGAGGCCCACTGGAAAACATTGGTCAGAAGCTTGTTGGAAATCTCTCTGGAATTCAGAGAGAAAAATTCAGCCTTGGTATGACCAAGGAGAAGAGCCCAGAGCTCAGTTGGTCTGAGAGGGGAAATTAAAAATATTCTAGGGGGCTGAAGAGAGATGGCTCAGTGGTTAAGAGCACTGACTGACTGCTCTCCCAGAGGTCCTGAGTTTAATTCCCAGCAACCAAATGGTGGTTCACAACCATCTGTAATGGGATCCAATACCCTCTTCTGGTGTGTCTGAAGAGAGTGATATTACATTCACATAAAAATAAATAAATATTATTTCTGCTGGCCCTCAGGGCTTCAGTCCTTTTACTTTACACAGTACCAGATCAGGTTCCCCTCTCCCCACCCCACTCCCCCCCCCCCACAACATCTACTTTCCCTCCTAGGTCTCTCTCCCCACTTGTGATTGCTTTCTTCTCTGTCCCAAGTGGGACTGAGGCATCCTCACTTGGGCACTTCAGCCTGTTGAACTTTTTGAGTTCTATGGACTATATCTTGGGTATTCTGTATGTTTTTTTGTTTCTTTGTTTTTGTTTTGGGTTTTTTTGGCTAATATCCACTCATTAGTGATTACATACCATGCATGTCCTTTTGGATCTGAGTTACCTCACTCAGGATGATATTTTCTAGTTCCATCCTTTTGCCTGCAAAAGTCAGGACGTCCTCACTCTTAATAGCTGAGTAGTATTCCATTGTGTAAATGAACCACATTTTCTGTATCCATTCTTCTGTTGTGGGACAGCTAGGTTGTTTCCAGCTTCTGGCTATCACAAATAAGGCCACTATGAACATAGTCAAATATGTTCCCCTGTGGCATGAAGGGGTATCTTTTGGGTATATTCCCAAGAGTGGTATAGCTGGGTCTTCAGTAGATCTAATTCCAGTTTGCTGAGGAACTTCCAGATTGATTTCCAGAGTGGTTGTACCAGTTTGCAATCCCACCCTCAATGGAGGAGCGTTCATCTTTCTCCACATCCTCTCCAACATGTGTTGTCACCTGAGTTTTTGATCTTAGCCATTGTGATTGGTCTAAGGTGGAATCTCAGTGTCATTTTGATTTGGATTTCTCTGATCACTGCCTGTCCTGCATCCGTCAATGAAGATGTGCCAAGCAGTTTGAAAACCTGATCATAAAATCTTGTCCAGAGAGCCGTGTGATAGCAGAGTTTGTAATTCCAAGTGTGTATTGGGTAGAAGATCAGAATAAAAAGAATGAATTAGTTGAACTTTTCAAACAGGGAATGGGGGAGGAAGGCATGTAAATACTTTGAACAAGGCAAGGAGACCTGCCCCTTTGGAATCACATGCCTTTACCACCACCATGCTTACCTTGATGGGTGGCTGGCAGAGCCAGAGAAACCTCAGAAGCAACCAAGCTCTGAAGGCATTGTGAAGTTCTTTAACTCAGTGTGGCTTTGGGATTTTAACGAGAACCAAGAAACCCAGCAAGTCCCCAGCACTGATGATGTGGATGTGACAGAGCTAGGAGAACTCTTCATGTACCTTTCTGGAGTAGAGTCATAACCCTAGTCAGTTCTGATGCTTTCATTTGGGCTCTGCAGTCAACTTTCCAAGGCATGGTGAGGACGCATCTGTCACTGACCCGAAGTGACATAGTACCGGGATGTGAGTGCAGTAGTGAGTCCCCTTGGTCTCGTCATGATACACTTTCCCTGCCCTGATGAAGAGAAGGGAGATCACCAAGTCCATAGAATCACAACACTTCAAGTCGAGCTCTTAGTTGTACCTCCAGCCCCTTTATCGGGTACTAACTATGTGGTCCAGCTCTTTTAATTGACTGCTTTTAAATGAAACTTGACTGCCATCTTAAAATAAATAAATAAATCTAAAAAATAAACAAACAAAAATATTCTAGTATAATCTTATTTTGAGATATTCCCCAATTTCTAAGTTATATGCATACTTAAAATGAGAGTACCAAAACTCATAGAGAAAGCAACATTTAAGAGACAAAATAGCTAGAAAAATACTTTAGTAGTCTAGTGGCACTGGGGAATCAGAGGGTGGCATTCAAGCTCAGAAAGGGGTTAGCCCTTTTCAGTATACAAATCTTCAAATGGGGACAATAGATGTCGAAAATCCCTAGGAACAAAAATGTCCCTTACTAGTAACAACAAACTCTATAGAGATCATCCATGACAAAAGATAATATCTACCAGCAACTAAATCAAGGTGCTCTTCCAGTGTTGTATAAAATCCACAATTTTTCATATATAAGGTCATGCATCTAAGCAAAAAGTTCTTCACATGTCAAGAAATATGAACAAATAACTATAATAAATCAAAAGGAAGACCAAACCATAAAAATAGATTTTAAAAAGTGACAAATATTGACAATTCCAGAGGTGAAAACTTAAAATAACCATTAAAATAAATTTAAGAAAGAAAAAGACTTAAGAACAAGATCGTTCATTGGGTAGAGGTGCTTATATGCAGGCCCTATGATGTGAGTTCAGTCTCTAGATCCCAGGAGATGGCATACACTCACACACACTCACATGCTCACTAAAACAAATAAACAAAAAAAAAACCCAATAATACATAAGTACGCAGATAGATTCAAAAGGAGTTCTACAACTGAAAAGCACTTTTACTGAAATTAAGAATTCAATAGATGTATTTAATTGCAGCAGAGAGAATTAATAAATTGGAAATATCCACAATTGAAAATAACATAAAGATGTAAAAATGTATGGAACAAGATTAAATAATGTAAGATGTGTGATTAGTTTAATCTTTAAGAAAAAAAAATGAGTCCAAAACAATGATTAAAGGAATGAAGGCCAATATAGTCAAAGTGTCAGTTTAAGAGTTCCTATGAACTCCTTGTTGGAAACACCAAAAACTTTCAGAGGGAGAAAAGAAACAACACGACCAAAATAGCAATAACAACTGGCCTTTGTGAAGACTCCATTGATGCCAGCAGACATCTTTAAATTGCTTACCATCATAGAATTCAGTGAAACTACTTCAAAAAGGGGAAACAAAGTGAACATTCTTACAATAAAAATCAAACAGCAGAAGAAATGACCAAAGGAGTGTCTTAGACAGAAGTGGAGAAATGAAAAAGGTGGGGGGGGGCACATACAACTACATCTACATCCTTAAAATGTTTTACTTGCCGACAAGAAAAAAACCTTTCATGCAATATATTTTGATCATATGATTTTGCTTTCGCCAACTTCCCCAAGATTCTCACTACTTCCCTACCCACCTGACTTCATGTTCTCTTTCTCTCAAAATGAATGAATGAATGAACAAATGAATGAATGAAAAACCTTAAAAGACTTAGTAAAAGCACACTAAAAACACAGAATTCATTTTGTGTTGGTCAACCATGGCACCTGCCCTGCAATGTGGCTGATAGATCCAGTGAAATTCCACTGGAGGAAACTGATCTTTGCTTTTCTGGTAAGTATCAATTGCAAATAGCTTGTTTATAAGTAGGACTTTGTATCCACTTCCCCTTCTCAGTATGGGGGATTTTGCCAAGCTTGGACCTGTACAGGTCTTGTGCATGCTGTCATAGTCTCTGTGATTCATGTGTGCTTCAGTCTTGTTATGTCTGGAAGACACCATTTCCTTGTCATCAATCATGACCTCTGGCTCTTACAACTTTTGTGTCTCTTCTAGATCCCTGAGTTATGAAGGTCATGGTTTGATAGACTCATCCCATTTAGGACTAAGTACTCCAAGTTCTCTCACTCTCTGTGCTTTGTTTCAGTTGTGGGTCTCTGTGTTAGTTCCTATCTATTACAAGAAGAAGCCTCGCTGATGAGGTGAGTATGTTATTAGGAGTTATAGAACTTGTTTTATTGTTGTGTTCCTTTAACTGAATAATAGTAGTAGATTTCTCCTCTGAGGCTCATCCTTGGTATTTTCAATTTCATTGTAAGAGTAAAAATATTTAAAGAATTCAACACTGACATTAGTAACCTATCAATGTGGAGAACAAATGGAGTTAAGGAGCTATAAAGTTGCTACAATGTTTGAAAAATGATGAAGACATTTATTTATGGTAAAAGATAATAAGTCACATATGTTATAATCTGTAAGATGGAAACTAAGATAAAATTTCATTGTGATATAGTTCATATTCCATACAATCCATACATTTGAAATGCACAATTCAATGGGTTTTAGCATGTTCTATTTGCTAGGATATGGAAATGTTACTGATTTTGTATATTTATTTTTTCATGCTTTGCCTTTCCTAAGTTCGTTCAATTAGTTCTAATAGGTTTTTTATGTTGTCTTCAGGGATTGCTACATGTAAACTTTTATAAATAAAGACTTATCAGTCAGGGAAGATTTCTTTGTTTTGATGCCTTCACGGGGTTTTGTTTGATTGATTTTGTGTTGTTTTCTGCCTTAATTGCTCTAGTTAAGAATTCTAGTAGTATATGGAGTCAGGCTAATCATTCCTGTTTTGTTCTTCATGTTAGACAAAAAGCTTTTAAGTTTCACCAGTGTGATATTTATTATCTATGGACTTCTGAGATATGGCTTTTTTATATTGAAATGTACTGTCTCTATTCCTAGAGCCTGATTTTTAAAAAATAATGTGTGTATCTTTATATAACAAATTGCATGATCATGGAGCTAGAAGAGTAAACAATTCATTTATATTGACTCTTAGGAGCACCAAAGGGAAGTTTGAGTGTCAATATAAATAGGAAAGAAAACTTGACTTTTTCAAAACTTTTCCACTATTTAAAAAATGCATGTGGAATGATTTACATAGAAGGATGCTTATGAATGAAAATATGACCTTCCCAAAAAAATCAGTGATGAGGAGCCTATGACTGAAATTTCAGAAAAGGTTTGTTTTCTTCCAAATATTTTATTATGTTGTTTGAATTTCCTAAAGAAAAAATTAAAGGTGTTTCATTATTGGTGACAATAAATGAAAATAACAGTAGAAAGTTAAAGACAGGAAATGGATGAAGAAACCAAAGCAGAAGTAGAAAGTAGGCAATGAGATGCCCAGGAACACAGGGAAACATGCTTTTGGATCTTCTTTTATGGGAACCTGTCAGTAGCACACCATTGTCAGGAGCTCCCACATACACTTCATCTTTTTTAACCATTTTCTCTTTTAAAGAATTTTTTATATTTTCATTTATGTTTTGTAATGCTTTTAATTTGGGGGGGGGGTTGTTCTTTGAGATTATTCAACAGACATATGAACTTGGAGTGTGAAACATGAGAAGCCTCAACCCTAGACAAAGAACTACCAGCAACTAAGGAATGCTGACAGTGGGAGATGTGATGTTCCCCAGGGAACACCAATTGGTTATCCTATACCAAATGGTCAATTCAGGGAACATATGCATACAAGGGACATTATATAGACTAAGAAGTTTGTATTTATGTCTTTATGGATATTCAAACACACATATATAACAATTAAAAACTTAATTTTATTATTTATTTGTGAGTGTGTGTGTTTGTGTGTGAGAGAGAGAAAGGAGGGAGAGGGGGAGGGATAAGGAGGAGGAGAGAGAGAGAAACAGAGACAGAGACAGAGAGGCTGAGAGAGAGACAGAGACAGAGAGAGACAGAGACAGAGACAGAGACAGAGAGAGAAACAGAGAGAGAGAGAGAACATGTTCATACGAATGTGGGTGTCTGAGGAGACCAGAAGAGTTTAGATCATCTGAATCTGGAGTTTCAGTCTGTGGAGTGCCACCTGTTGAAGTGGGTACTGAGAATGGATCTTAGATTCTCTGGAAGAGTGGAAAGTGCTATTAACCACTGAGAAACCTCTACAGCCCTGGTTTTACTGTTTAAGTGACCATCACCCATATATGAGCCATAGATAACTGACTACTTATCCATGTGTACTTAGCATGAGCTTTTCTGAGAAGTCAGGTGATGGACCCAGGGACGCATACTCCTAGTAGAGACCTTTAATTTCCCAGCTTTCTTATGATTCTGTCTGCTACGGACAGGGTAATTGTTTTCTTAGATTTGCTTATTATTCAAAGTGACGTCATGGCTCATTCTTCCCAGGTACCAGATTCCACTATCCAGTCAGGCAACTGCTCCCAACTATGTGTCAGTAAAAACAACCCTGCACCAGCCAGCACCCACCCAGGCTATAAAACAGGTTTCAGATTTCCACAGTGAATCACATCCTTGAGATGTTAACAAGAGCCTGCTTTTCCCAGACAAATGTGGCTTTCCTTGAGGGTGGCACCTTTCATTTTCCACCTACACACCATCCATAAAAGTCCTTTAATCATCTTCAGCTCTATTTGCTTTGAATAAATCTCATTTGCGATTCCTCATGAGCATATGGGATAGGAGTTGCTCTCCCTAGGCCCTGATAACAACACTCATTTTCTCTTTCCTATTGGCTACTTCCTAGCTTTTTCTGAACCACTGAAATCATGTCAGATTAACTGTGTTTTGAAATTCTGCCCATTTTTTCATTATTATCTTGGTTAGGTATCAAATCTTGTAATTGTCTTTGACTCCTCATTTTATGTCACAGCCCACATCCGCCGCACCACTAAATCTGGTTCTACTTTTCTCAGTAGTGTTAGTTGTTAGCAAATTCTAAATTAAAGCCACAGTGAGATGCTCTTATCCATCCTCTAGAATTGCGAAAATAAATCTATTGCCCATACAAAAGGTGATAAAGTCGCAGAACAACTAGAGCCCTTGTATTATTCACCAATTGCAAAATGGTAGGAGTTGCTATGGAAGGCAATTTGCAGTTTCTTATAAAGTTAAATGTGCAAGATATATATATGCATATAGACATATTATCTATAATTAGTGTATATTTTACTATGTATGTTCTATCCCAATATATTTATCTAAAAATGAAAACTCATATTTCTACAAATGCCTATAAATGTCTATCCATAATCATAAATTATAGAAACAACCCCAATGTCCTAAAGTTAACAAAAGAAAAATAAAGTGTGATATTTCCATAAAATGGAAGCATAAATCAGCCATAACAAGGAGTTAACCATTTTTCCACATTATGAATAATATCAAATGGATTTTGCTTAGTAGAAGTAAAACACAGAAGGTTACACACTGCCCCATCCCATCTATGTGAACTTCTGAAATACAGAGACAGAAAATTAGTCAGTTATTGCCAGTGGTTAGAGTGAAGAGATGGGGGAATGATATGACCACGAGAAGGCAAAATGAGGCAATTTTTATAGTAGTTGAATTATATTATATCATCACTGCAATAGTAGTGGTGGTGCTGGTGCTAGTGGTGGGAAGGAGGAGGAGAAACTTGAATATGGAACTTTATTAATACAACCAGTTCAAGCCATACTGGCATTGCCCTTGATTCTTACAATGATCTTCTAACTGCTCTCTTGCCTCCACTCTGGCCATATCGTACCCATAGCTGACAAAATGAAGATAACAGCCACTGTTTTGACCATAGCCCCTGAGTCCCTACTTGCCCTGGCTCCCAGCACCTCTCTGACCTCATCACCAAACAGTCCTCTTTCCGAATTGCAGCTGCACTTACATCTCCATATTCAGGCCAAGGGCACTTCAACAACAAGGACTTTACTCTTGTTGTCTAGCGCCAGGATGTTCTTTACAAAATACCTTTATAGTTTATTCCCTTGTTCGAAACTCTCAATAGCTGTCCATTTCCTGTAGAATAAAAGTTCAGTTCCTTAGCATGGCAGTTAAAGGCCATTAGTAGTACAGCCTACACTCATTTCTGCACCCTTGCCTATCATACAACGTGCCCCAACTGCAGGAAACTGTTTCTGGATTCTATTCATTTTCCCTAATATCTGAGTGAATATCTACTAACTTGGTTAACTTTTAACTCAGCTCCAGAATTATCTTCAGGTAAAACAGATGACTCCCTCTTCATACCTGCCATACCCTGTAGGTGCCTCTATATGAGCATGTATATTAATTAGTCTTTTCAGTTATTTCTTAAGACACCTGAACATTTCTGAAGCATGGCCCAGCCTGTGTCACAGGTGTTATATCTGATTATATTTCTCTTCCTGGCTAGACAGAAAAACCCTCAGGGGTTTTAATCTATCCTCACAGACTAACGCAATGTCTGACTCCCAACGGTGACTCAATAACTATTAAATGAAAGAGTAACTTCATGGTTGTGTGTCCATTCCTCCCTTCTCTTTACTTCCATGTTCCCTTCTTGCACTGGACATCTTCGACCAGAAAGTGCAGTGGTGCAGATGCCCAGTCATACATATTTGATCAGTGCAGCTGGAACCAGACTCTGAGCTCTCTTTCTCTGTTCCACTAGATCACTAGACCCTTACAAATCTATTCATGGTGCTCTTTATTTAGCTAGATATGTAGTCACAAGACTTAGTCCTTAAAATCAGAATTTCAGAATTTCCAGGTCTGTACATTTTTAGAACTTTTATATTTGGTTTTGTTTGGGGGGGGGGACAGTGTTGTATGTGCCCATGTATTTGCAAGTATGTGTACCCATACATTTACATGTGAAAGCAAAAGGAGGACATTGATTATCTTCTATTTCTCTTTCTTATTTCCCTGGGACAGAATCTCTTACTAAACCTCAAGGCCACCATTTAGGCTTACATTGACTGGCCAACAAGCTCCCTGAATCTGCCTGTTGTCTCTGCTCCACCACACCGCACACCCATGCTGAGACTATAGGCATGGACAGCCATGGCCAACATATTTACATGAGTTCTGAGAATGTAAATACTGTCTTCTTGCTTGTATAACAAACTTTCTTGCCTACTGAATTGTCTGTAGAATAAAATCGCAGCCCCCTTAGCATGTCAGTTAAGGCCATTGGTAGTACAGCCTACACTCATTTCTGCATCCTTGCCTATCATCCACTGTGTCCCAACTGCAGGAAACTGTTTATTGCAATTATAATTTTTCTCTAAATCAGTTATTTCACTAACTAGATCGCCATATTTATTTGAAGGAAGCTGTGCCTGAAGAGTAGAAAATTAGATACATTCATGCTAAGATAGCTTTTTTAACTTGACCCATTTCACAGCCACCCTATGTGATTAAAGCTTACCCTTTTAGGAAATACCTCTTCAAACAAAATCTTTACCTAGTTTAGTTTTGAAATAAACTTGTACAGAGAACATTAATCTGAAAAGTCCTTGACCTTCTTCAGTATTTCCTGAAAAACAACAAATTGCCACCACCTGCCTTTTAGTAATATCACAACTTTCCTGGTAGTGATGATGTATTGCTGAACAAAGGCTCATCATGACTACATCAATCTGAGTAATAGATGGGTGTGGCCCAAGAAGATTTTTTTTTAACTGACTATGACTCATTCCTACATAGTGTACACTAATTACGCTTCCACCTACTATATTTTTTCCAAAACACGCACACACACACACATACACACACACACACACACACACACACACACAAACACACACACACACAAGAATAGAGCCTGGGTCACCTGCAGTGTGACTCAGCAGTTTCTTTTCCCAGAAACATCTTGAAGGAATTAGACAGCAGTATCTGCAAACTTGGCATATCGAATATTAACTAACAAGCCTTCTATCCCCAGTTGCATTTAATCTATTCCTTCCAAGTAAATTATTCCAGCAGATAGCAAGTAAGCACCCAGGCTGACAGGAAGAAATCAAGAAAGCAGGGAGCATACTAACCCACTTGGCAATTTCATTCTTGCTTCCCCTTTCCTTGACATCTGGGACTTTTCCCTTTCCCTCACTCCCCACATGCAATCAGTGATGAGGTCCTATCATATCAATCTACCCCAGAGAGATTTTCCTAATCTACACACACCCTTTTACATTTCCACTATCAACTACCTAGATGTTCTAGATCATTGACAGTGGGGTTATAAAGGGATGGTTAGACTGGAAACGCAGATTCCCAAATACACTGATGCAATAGTGTAAAATCTGCTCTCATCAAGTCCTTCTCTGTATTATGATCAGAGTGATTGTCACAAAATGAAAATCTAATTCTAAGCTTGCCCAGATTGAAACCTTTTAAGGGCTCCCCATTGCCTTTAGGATGAATGTGGTATCCCTTGGGTTTAAAAGGTCTTATGTGATTGGATTCCTGCTTTTTCCCAATTTATCTCTCACCAGTCAGCCCCTTCACACCTGCCCTCTTGGAATACTAAAGTGATGTTTCCAATTCCTCGCAAAATGAATTCTTCACATTGCATGGATTGTTCTGTGCTCTACTGTTATGCACTGTTTACTTAAGTGTGTGTCTTCACCAGACGGCAAGCATACTAACTGTGCCTCCTTCATTATTTTTGTGCCCAGTTCATAGCACCATACCTGGTACACAGTAGGTACTCAACAAATGTTGTTTCATTTTCAACAGGTTTGAGTAAATTTCACTATTTATTCATTCTTCCAAAGAGACTGTCCAGGGTACCGATGCTTTTGCTCTTTCTTTCCCAAGACTGTCTAACTGGGCAGTAAAGCATAGGAAATAGGTAGAAATGAATATGATAGTTTCATTATTGATGAAGCTAACTTAAGAAAATACATTCAGAGTGCAGCCAAATAGAACAAATGAGACAGATTTAAGCCCTCAATGGACAACAGAGGTCTCTACCACAGATGGGAAGAAATTACATGTAGTCTATGGTTATGCATTTCAACAAGGGAGTGCATAGTAAGACCTACCTAAGTAGGACAATCAAATTACTGTGCTCTGAAAGGCCTCTGCTGGAAATTTCTAAATTCTTGAGCTGAATTAATTTACTTTCATTTATTCTTATTAATAATAAACAACAGTTAAATCTATTAAATTGCCTTTGACTAGAACTATAATGCAACATTTTTTTATGACCTTTTTTAATTCCAACACCAAACCACATGTATATTCAGACATGACAACCTTTTTTTCACTTGAAGGCCAAGAGATTTAAATTCATTTCAGTTTTCTTATTCTAGCATCCTTTATCCAGAACTTTTTTTTTCTCATTTTATTCAATAATCTAGAAGTTTCAAAACCTTATCTATTACTTGTAACTAAAATATGCAATATAAGGACTCCTAAAGCAAATGTGGGCCATTGGCCCTCTATGCATGTCGAGGCAACAATTCCAGAAAGATCCACATACACCTCTGTTCTCAAACACTCAAGTTTCTTGTTTTATTGTTCTTACTGCCAATTGATAGTTTTGTTTACTTTCTGTTTTCTGAGGCAAAACTTTTTCCCAGCTAAATTATCAGATAATGGTTGGCATTTGTGAATGTACAGCATAAATACACTGTAGATGTATGTATGACTAAGTGAAACAAAACTCCAAAATTGTCTTACCAAAGACAGAAAGAAAAATATTTTTAGCTATTAAACAAAAATGGTATCATCAGTGTTTTCAATTTTATATAAAAAAGAGTTCCATTCAGTGCTTTTAAGGAAATAGCATTGTTTATGGTTTGCTTTAGATCACTAAATATCAACACAAGTTTACTTGCAAATGAGTGTCTTGCCTGGTTATCTAAATAGCATAAGTTGGAAGGATATTAAAATATTGTGCTAAATATATATGTTAGTGCTTCCAAAATTATTTCAATAAGTGCTTATAAGAAGTCTCCTACTCCAGTTGCCATGAATATTATTTTGGAAAGCTCAGGACCATAAATGCAACATTTATAATGCATATTATTAATCCATAAGATTTTAGCTTTAGAGGCTCATGAGATGGGTCAGTAGGTAAAGGTGCTTGCCACCAAGCTGAAAGACCTGAATTTTATCCCTGGGACCGAAATGGTGGAAGGAGAATCAATTCCCATTAGTTGTCCTCCAATGTCCACAGCACCATAGCATGTGTACACCACATCATAAATAAATACATGTAATTAAAAGCTTTTAAATTGCCTGGGCACGGTGATGCACATATTCATTGCTAGCACGAGGAGGGAGGGAGGGAGAGAGAGAGAGAGAGAGAGAGAGAGAGAGAGAGAGAGAGGAGGGAGAGAGAGAAGAGGGAGAGAGAGAGGGAGAGGGAAAGGGAGAGAGAAGAGGGAGGAGAGAGAAAGATCTTTGAGTTCAAGCCTGACCTGGACTACACAGCAAGTCACAGGACTACATAGTAAGAGCCTGCCTCAAAATAAAAGATTGTAGCTTTAAATTCTAAATGCTTGGGTGATTGCTTCCATTATTGTCATTATTTTCTGGCTTGCTTGCACTGTGCTCAAGTCCATGACATGCATGATTTCTACTTCTTGAAGTACATTCAAGTGCTCTTTGAGTGTTAATAAAATCAACTTTGTAACAGTGATGTGACTAATGGGAAGGAAGACAGTCTCTATAAGAAGCAAAATTCAATATATTTTGTTAAATTAACTTTCTTAGCTATGTTATTCATATTCTATATAGTCTTTTGTTTTCATGTGTTTTGTTTGACAGAGTTTTACCAAAAGGCTCTCAAAGTCATCAGATTTGTGTGAATTTGTCAATACGTTCCTTCCATTTTCTACTTTATCATGTTACTACTAAGCAATTTAGTGTTATGCCTTTGCCCTTCACAATCCTCTTTTGCCTTGAATTCTGCCTTGTCTGAAATTAGCACTGCTATTTCGGCTTCCCTTTTGTTTATGCTTGCAAACAAAGAAAACACTTTTGAGCTCTCTTTTCATTTTAAGATTCAGAATTTGGAGCAAGGCCTGGTCGTACATACATACTCGGTACTCAGAGACAGGTGGGTCTCTGTGAGTTATAGGGCAGCCTGGCCTACAGAGCAGGTTCCAGGCCAACTACAAAGTGAGACCCTATCTCAAATTAAAATTCAACATTTCTTTGTTCTAATAGATAATAAATATAGTCAATACTGTAATCTTAATCTTAACTTTTTTTCTGAGACAGGGTTTCTCTATACAGCCCTGGCTGTCCTGGAACTCAGTCTGCAGACCAAGCTTCAAATTCGGAGATTCGCCTCCCTCTGTTTCCCAAGGGCTAGGATTAAAGGCATGTGCCACCACCACCTGGCTTCTCAACATTTTTATTTTAATAAGTAGTGTTTTTATGCGTATGGTAGAAGGATATGTACACATGAGTTCAGATGCCTCTGGCAGCCAAAAGAGGATACCAGATCCCTTGGATGGTTGTGAGCTACCTTCCATGAGTGCTGGGAACCAAACTCAGGACCAGCAAGTGTTCTTTAAGTCCTGAGCTATGTCTTCAGCCCCTTACCAGGCACTTTCAACAATTCATTATTTTTACCTGGTGTTTTTGCTTGTTATCCCTCAGAGATTGTCTGATGCTCTGAATAAAGTTGGCTATTGCATGAGGTATTAGCCCACCTCATTTTTAGGTTCCACTCTCCCAAGTCCCACTGCTTCTAGAGTGGTGAACATCCTTACACTTTCCACCCACATTCAGGAGAAAATTATATTTGTTTTCTGCACTGCTAATTCAATAAAAATTCTTTTTTTTATTTCTAGTAAAGACTGTTTAGTCTACTGCTACAGTCTTACTGCTTTATGACTTCATTTTTTAATTTTTTGTTTAATTCAATCATTTTCTCATTATTCTCTAATAGATGTCTTAATTTCTACTATAAAAGACTCTAAGACTTCGATGCCTCGTTCACAAAAGTTACAGCTTATAGCTTTGAAGATCCTTTCCCAGCTACATTCTTCCTTGGGTCTTCTGGATTATATTCCTATGCTGCTCTTTGCTTGCTTGCTTGCTTGCTTGCTTGCTTGCTTGCTTGCTTGCGTGCTTGTTTGTCATAGTCACCTACATAATTTTTTTTCCTACTTTCTCATTCCCCAAACTGAAAATGGATCTAGCTTGATAGTTTTATTCAAAAGCACAACAACAACAAACATTAGTCAATCTAATTTTCCTCTGGGTATTATTCAATCCATCTTCAGAGAATTCAATTGTGTTAATGTATATTGCTCTCATTCCAATTTTCAGTTCCCAGAAAAAAATAATCATTTTCAGAAGTTCTGATGCTCTAATGTAGGAACTTATTTGAGCCTGGTTTTCTGAAAATCTCAGTTAATAACAACAAAAAACATGGAAAACTGTAATTGTAAGCATACACCTGTGATAGTGGTTCTTCTGGTCTCTTTAACTACAATGAAGTACCATCTATCCTGCTTCTATTAACTTGCCAGCAGTTTGTTGTTGTGCTGGTGGGTGGTGGCAGTGGTAGTGGTTGTAAATGATTTTTAATTCAATTTATGATCTGCTGGTATTCTGTTGTCAATTACAGAGGAAAAAAACACATCCTGCAATTGTGATGAAGGAAATTATTTTATATCTCCTTTATTGTTTTGTGGCTCAGGATTAACATACTATCATTTTTCTTTATTAAATTTATGAAGAATTATACTAATAGAAAAGAAAATAAATGGGAACAACCACTCTAGAAGTCTCACAAAGTCTTCCCACTGATAAGTAGTTGGCTGCTATGCTTGCTGAGAGTCCAGATCTGATGATTATGAGCCACAGAACCAAAAGGGAAAGAGGCTTGAAATGGTTGCCTTTATCACATTAGTAGATTTTTTTTAATTGTCAACAAAGAAAACATTATAGTTCTCTGAAAAGGATGGATTACTGTGCAATGCTTTCCCTGGGATGTGGCCTGACTGTTGCACACATGAACTCAAGCAGCTGGGGTTACCTACACAAGGCCTGCCAAAGATCAATCCCATCAAAAATGCTAACATGAAGTAGTAGGATGGTCACTTCCCCTCTCCCAAGTTGAGTTCTTTGTACTTAGATCAGGCAGCTTACAACCACCTCCTGTACCTCTAGCTCTATTGGATCCCATGACCTCTCTAGCTTCCATGATCGCGCGCGCGCACACACACACACACACACACACACACACACACACGTGCAAGTAATATTAAAAATATAAATCAAAAGGAAGCTGGAAAGACAACTCAGAAGTTAACAGTACTTGCTGCTTTTCCAGAGGACCTAAGTATGGTTCCCAGCATTCCAGCACTCCCTATACTTTCATAGGGGTGTTATGAACTGTTCTTCCAACACTTTCTTCTGGCCTCTATGGGCAACACACACACACACACACACACACACACACACGGAGAAAGGAGGGGGGAGAGAATAGTTTTTAAAAATCTAAAAACAATAGCTCCAAATGCCCCACTCCTGGCTTAGGACCTATTGGTAGTTGAGGACTGCTGAGGGAAGGCAAGTCACTTTTTCCTGAATGGGTAGCCATTGATGAGTTCTCTAGGCTGCACTTGATGATCCTATTCCCATGTGTATTTGGACAGCATGATTCAACAGATCATGTTTTTTTTAAAGGACATTAACTCAGCACATTGTATTTAGATATGTTTTTGTTTATATATGTGTAACAATAATAAAGAAAAAGAGGCCAAAAATTTGGGAGTGATAGTGTGGGGAGCATGAGAGGAATAGAGGGGAGGAAGGGGAGAAATATTACAATTACATTTTCATTAAATTTAATTATAAAAGGATATTAATTTGGGTGGGATATGTGTCAAGGGGTTAAGGGGAATTGAAGGAAAGGAATGGGATGAATATGATCAAGATACAGTATATATACACATGATACTTTCAAAGACTAAAAAATATACTTAAAATTGAATACAATTATAAGAAATCAGAAAATAACAAAATGTTAGACTTGATTTTCCTTATATTGTAAGCCTTTTCTTTTCCTGTTCATGGATATTTTATTGACAAATTGAAAATTATAGCTAGACACTATCTTTAGAAAAATATTGGACCTTAATTTTGACATGCCACCCCCCCCCAAAACCTGGCCATGTAGCTCTCATTCACCATGTGTAACGAGATGACAAAATTTATCCCCAAAAGTTAATTCACTCTCAGAAGACAAGTGAATGTCACCCTTGGTGGAGTCAAAAGTGCAAGCTGTGCGTATCCATGAAGGAGCTCCCAACATTGATCCATGACCAGTTTAAAGACTTAGCAGGAACCCAGCAAGTAGTGGTGCTCACCTTCAATCCCAGCACTTGGGAGGCAGAGGCAGGCAGATTCCTGAGTTCGAGGCCAGCCTGGTCTACAAAGTGAGTTCCAGGACAGCCAGGGCTACACAAAGAAACCCTGTCTCAAAAAACAAACAAACAAACAAACAAACAAAAAAACAAAAACAAAAACAAAAACAAAAAAACCAAAACGCTCAGTAGGAAATGTAAAATCCCATGAAGTACTGTGAAAGGAACTGCTCTCATTTGTATGCTAACATTCGAATATGTTGTTAAAAAGTCAATCACATCACTTTATAGCCATACCTCTGCAGGTGTTTCTTTCTGAGTCAGCTATTGCCTCACTGACTGTCATTAATCAAGCACTTGTACTGCTATTCTTGGGCCTAATCTTTTCTTTCCTCCTTTCCTTCCCTTTCTTTCATTTTCCATTCCTTTCCAAGAAATCTTACTTTTCTGAGTTGCCTAATTGAGTTTGGTACGCCAATTATTAAACTGCTCTCTTTCTCAATGCCAAACCCAGCTTTATGATGGGATTGGGATTCCACAAAGCCCATTTTTCTGCCATTGAGCAGCTCTCTGTTATCCTCTTGCCAATGCAGGGCCCTGGAGAGGGATGAGAGGTTACAGGAAGAAAAAGCTTCTTCTAGTAACTTCCTCATTGCTCTTAGTCCCAACAATCACACTCCCTCTCTAGAGGAGCTGTGTGATAAAGTTTTCAGTTTTTCCAGCACTTATAAAAGCAGTTTCATTATGCATCCCCCTGAGGAACAACAGGACCCTTTCCCCAGAGGTCTAAGGCCAGACCCATGAGAACTCTTCTTAGTATAGAGACACTAGCACGTGGTATCTCTCCCTCCGGTATTTGCACTTCAACCTCATGTGGTTCTGCCTCCAGCCCTCCAAGTTGTTTAGTTGTTTCAGCAATCTGGGCCCTAAGGTTGGTAAACATTACTATCTGTGCTGTACATTAGTGTTCATTTTTTAAAAAAAAATTTCTGGAGTATAGCTGTAGATTTTTTTTTATTTTTTATTTTTTATTATTTTCTTTACTTACATTTCAAATGCTATCCCGAAAGTTCCTTATACCCCTCCCCACCCCTGCTCCCCTACCCACCCACTCCCACTACTTGGCCCTGGCCTTCCCCTGTGCTGGGTCATATAAAGTTTGCAAGACCAAGGGGC
>NC_034613.1:7043472-7055189 GCF_900095145.1 Mus pahari | reverse complement strand
GTTAACAATGTTGTACCTATTCAATTTTTTTTGCTTGTTGTTATAATGTATATACATATATATATATATATATATATATATATATATATATATATATGCATGCTGGTGGAGCACACAGGGTACCTATGAAAGTTCAAAGAACAACCTGAAGGAGTCCATTCTTTCCTTCCACCATGGGTTCCAGGAATCAAACTCAGGTTGTCAGTCCTTCGTGATATGTTTTTATCAATTGAGCCACATCACTGGTCCCTCAAAAAATTATGAAACTTTCTCTAAATTACCTGGTTATATTTCTACGCCCTCCAAAAATATCCACTGAGAGAAATCCAGACAGTGTGCTTGTCAAATAACTTATTTGGAATAGTTTATCTTGGAGGTAACAGTAGGAAAAATCAATCGGAAAAGCAGGTTTGGGGTAGGAGAGTGATATGGATTGGGCTAATGACATTACACCTGTGGACATCCTGGAAACATTTCAGTGGTTATAAAAAGTTCCTCAAAACTATGCAACTCAAGCAGGGAATAAAGGTGAAGTATATATCCACCAACTCTTGTCCTCCATGACTCAATGGTACATGTCTGTAATCACAGCCCTTAGGAGGTGGAGTTAGGAGGAGCAGAAGTTCAAGACCAGCCTCAGTTATATTGCTTGATTGACAAGAGCTTGGATTACATGAGTCTCTCTCCTCCTCTCTCACTCACTCCTTGTCTCTCTCTCTCTCTCTCTCTCTCTCTCTCTCTCTCTCTCTCTCTCTCTCTCTCTCTCTCTCTCTCCCTCCCTCCACCCTCTCTCTCTTCCCTTCTCTCTCTCCCTCTCCTTCTCTCTTTCACACACACACACACACACACACACACACACACACACACACAACAAAACAAATAACCAAAATAAAAACAAAAAAGCTGCCAGTTGAGTCGTTCTATTTGACATTTCTGAGACTCACCAGTCAGGGGAGATTTCTTTGTTGAATGCTTCCCTCCCTCATCCTCCTGAATCTCCTAAAGGAAGGCCATCGAACCCCAGCGCTCATAAGATTTGACAAGCAGTGATTTACTTCAACCTTCGCATGCTAATGGGGAGAAAATTTCTATCCTCACTCAAGGTCTACAACATAATGCACATGCTATCTAATATTGGCTTTTGCTTTCTTTTTTTTTTAATTGTCATGATTTAGATCAGAATACTTTAGGATGGCTAACTGAACTTTTATTATGGTGCTATTACTGAAAATAGGATTCACAAGGCAAATTTATTAGGTTAAAATTAAAAGGTATTATGACCCTCCCCAAGAAAACTCTTTCTTGCTGGGACTATAGCTCAGTGTGGTTGCCTAAGAGGCATTCTGCTTTGGATTTGACCACAGTACCACATAAAACAACTCTTTTCAACCACTTAAAGTAATAGGTTCTTGTTTTTTAAAACTGGGGAAAAGAACCAAGAGGAGGACAGAACTTCCGAGTGGCCCAGGAGAAAGAACTGGAAAACACAGAATCTTTAAGAGGCTCTTGAAACAGCATGAAGACCAAAGTGAAAAGCAAACTACAGTCAACAAGGGATAAAATTAATCAAGACACAGGGGAGTCAAAAAAAAGGAAGAAAGGCCACAAATTAACATGGAGCGGCAGAATGCGAAGGAGGAGTGAGACCAAATTATTTAGTGTAGTATAGCTGAGTCACTAAGAATGAAACTTGATTTGTGGGACTGGTTTGAGCCAAATGGACTTAATCGTTCTCTTAAGTGAAACAGTTCTAACTTCTAAAAAGCATAGGTATGGCCAACAGTTGAGCTCTTTACTAATTTAAAAAAAGGGGGGGAAGAAACTGTGCTGTTCATAAAGTTCTTTCCAATGAGTCCTCTGTAAAAAAGCAACAGCCGTCTGCAGTCTGCTCTTCCCCAACTCTCCCTAGATGGCAGGTACCTACTATGATGAGTCTTTTGGTTCAGCAAGCATCCATTTTAATCTACTGAAGCTTGATTTTTTAACGCCAGCTGTTTGTAAAGGCTAAGGCTGTTCTCTGTGAGAGCATTTTTGTTGGCTCCTCTGAGGTAGCTGGAATCTAGACATAATTCTTCAATTCATCATTTTGTTAGTTGTTTATTTATTAAACAGTCAGCCACAAGTATTAGTGGTAGTTTTCATTACTTAATAGTTTTCTCATAACAATTTGCTATGTTGGAACATATTCCTCATTGCTACTTCAATATGCAAGGCTATACTCTCCTTTAGCCAACTGAAAATAATTCCTGAGAAATGCTTTCTCTGAGTCATCAAGCTGCAATAGATTGAACCTTTAATACTTTTGAGAGCTATAGTAGTGTTCCTTATCGTATGGAGGGGGACTATAGAGAGCCCAATTACAAGACTTTCATCAAAACAAAAGGACTCCACCATTTTGATGCTGCTCCACGAAGGAATGATCATGTTTCCCTCCCTCCCTGATTCTCCTCCATTCCTCACAACCAGCGTACAATGAGTAATGAAGAACATCATTCCCTTAGTCCGCAAGCAAGAGACTATTCAAGAGAATATTCAACAAGTGATCTTTGCTTCTTCATCCTCTTGCTTCCCTGTTATTGTTATTAAATTCTGTTTCTTATATTTTTGTAGTGAGACTTTTTGTTTCTTTTTAAAAATACAGAAATATTATAAGAATATGTTTTCATTTTAATCACAGATGTGGGATATGGGGCTGCTTCAGATTGTCCACAGCTCTAACAGGGGAAGGGTTTTGCCAGCTGCTGCTAGTTTCTATGATTGTGTGATGTTTGGAATTCTGAGAAAATTTCAGAGGGTATATAAATGCTAGCCAGGGACTCAAAAGACTGGCTCTTGGTGGTAGGTTGTTGGGGGTTATTGGTTGCTAGTTGTTTGTTGGTTGATTGCTGTTAATCTCGAGGAAGGAGGAGGAGGAGGGAGAAATTAAATATCCTGACTGCAAAGATCAAACTTGCCCCCAAGGAACTCAATGCCCCTAATTCAGCCACTGCCTTTCTGACCACTGATTTTATTCAGGGATCTCTTTCCTTTCTCCCTCTATCCTTTTTTCTCTCCTATCTAGTGTTAGGGGGTTGAAATGGTGGAAGAAAAAGTGTGGAGAAGGGTAGAAGAAAGAACAACCCAAAGTAGCACCCTACCTAATACGGAACAAAGTTTCCTGTGATGGTTTGTTTATATGTCTACTTGACTAGACTATAGGCTGCCCAGAGAGCTGACAATAATGATTTCTGGGCATGTCAGTGATTATGTTGCTGTGAGAGAGGAGATTAATTGGTTGAGAATGGCAGATGACCACTCTCTAAAGTGAGTGCACATCATTCCATCCACTGCAGACTTGAACAAAAACTGAATAGAAAGAGTGAATTTTCACTCCCTCTGCCTGACTTCTGAGCTGGGCTACCATGTCCCCCTGTCTTTAGCAGTGCTGGTCCTTGGTCACCCATACCCATGCTATAGTCTTCACTGTCTGCCTTTGAACTACACCACTGATTTTCCTTAGTGTCCAGCTTGCAGAGAGTGGGATGTTTCATCCCTATAAATCCCATGGGCCAAAACAAACACACACACACACACACACACACACACACACACACACACACATCATCTGATTGCTTTGCAGCATAGAACCATGAACTTATGATCCTGCTAATTCCATCTCCAAAGTACTGGCATTATATGTATATGTCACTTTGCTTTGCATTATTTGATGACCAAAGGTTTGTTTTTATTTGGTTTTTTTTTTGTGGGGGTGCTTGTTTTGTTTTTGTGTATGTGTGTCTTTTTGAGATTGGACTTTACTATGTATCTCTGGCTTATCTGGAACTCACTAAGATCTAACTGCCTCTGCCTCCCAAGTGCTAGAGGATTTAAGGTATATAGCACCACACATGGCCTGTGGCTTTTTTTCCCAGTGATTGGTTTCTTTATTCCTTAGAAGAGTCACATGAAATCCTGAGTATGAGATTCACATCTTATCCCAGTTTCCCCCTTGGGGAAGCTGAATTAGCATCAAAATACAAACAGCACCAGGGCTATCCACAGCACTTCTCCCTTACTGTCCAATTAAAAAACTCTTATCTCAGATATAGATTGAACACAACTATCAGCATTCTGTAATTTATAAAGTACAAAATACACCCAGTTCATCATTTTTATCAATTAAATAGAACACTCTGTCAAGTATACTAACTTAAAAGACTTATAAATCCATATGTTATGACTTGGTCTAGCTTGTATATTATCTGAAAATTATCTTATCAAAGGTTCACTCAATGCTAAATAGTCTGGATTGGCTATGAGACTATAAGAGGTCATTCAACCCCATCAGAAATCTGAGAATGACCAATATTATCTGAAAATATAGGAAGCCTAACAGAGCTTTGAGAACTGAGAAAAATTGTACCTATACAGCCCCAGTATGTCAGGAAGTTGGAGCATAATCTTCAGCCTTCTGGCCCAGGATCATCTGACAGGCCTTTGTAATACAGAATTTTGAAGAACTGATTACCCTGATTGGCAGAGATTATCAGTCTACTATTCCACATAGTGTGTCCTTTTTCTGGACAGTATTTTGTGTGTGGATGAATAGGCATTTTCTGCCCAGTAGCTATCTAGCCACAGTGTACCACCTCACCTAGAGGTAGAGACACTCAATTTCTTCTTTGAATCCACAGAAGAGGAGCTGTTAGGAGCAGATATGTCTCAACAACGAAAGAATAAGTAACCTTAAATGTCACATTCTGTGGATTTCTGACGTTTTGAAAACCAACTATCTATGTAAAATAATCTAGACTGCTGTCCATTAACTACTCTCAGCTATTTCTAATTAAATTATCTGAAAGCACCCTATAATAAACTCAGAGCCATGAATTGACTATCTGGCCCTTAACTCACAAGCTTAAACATCTCAGATCAGTTTGTAATAGCAGTTATAGAAGGACTGGGTGTAAGCCTTGTACTTTTACAATTTTTGTACCACTAGAATGAATTTATACCAATGAAAACCTTGCACAAAAATAAGAAATCATGACTTCAACTTAGTAACTACTGTAAAGATTCCTACCAAATGAGATTATGACTACACAATCAATTCTAGATATTTCCTCTGTGTTACAATTATGACTATTTCAAAAATTCCCCCCAAAGACAACTAGAATAACTACCTCTATACCCCTAAGTCCAGGGAACTGGGGCAATGACTCTTCACAACTTCTTCAAGCTGAATATGGGCATTGAGATATCTTTGGAGAGTGGGGGAAGGATAGGGAAAATGGAGGAGTTGATTGACCTTAAGAAGGCCACACCAGGGGCTGAAGAGATGGCTCAGTGGTTAAGAGCACTGACTGCTTTCCCAAAGGTCCTGAGTTCAAATCCCAGCAACCACATGGTGTCTCACACCCATCTGTAATGAGATCTGACTCCCTCTTCTGGAGTGTCTGAAGACAGCTACAGTGTACTTACATATAATAAATAAATAAATATTTTAAAAAAGAAGGCCACACCAACGATTGTTTTAGGTTCTGATGTCTATGTCCTGACTGGATCCAAGTGAAAGTCCAAGAGATCGGGAGTTCAAAGCAAGTCAGTTTAGCATGTGCGACGATAAGACTCACCAAGGCTGTGATATACAAATCTCAAAACAAAATTTTAGTATCCTCAAGATAACTTTTTTTTTTTTTTTGGATTCTCTGGAATCTAGTTCCCGGGGGCCTCCCTTCACCATAGGTGATCCATTTAACTCTGGGAGGTGAATAGACACTAATCACCTTTTCTAACAACGCAAAGACAAAACCTTCTCCCAAAATAGCACACCCTTCAGTTGGCAACCAGGCAAGCTTGTATAATAATACAAGCTTGAATAATAAAACAACCAAAAAAACCTATTCATTTTGAAAATTTGTAATATCTCCTTCTAATTATGAAAACAATTTAATCACACTTCTGTTAATACCTGTTAACAAAAAGCAAGCAGCTAGTCAAACCAGGATTTTAACCCAAAATTCCCATGGAGCCCACAAAGAAAGAACAAGTTTCCTGTAGACTTTAATATACTATCTATATGCTATGCTCTCTACTTGGAGACACAGACTTCTATGTATTGATATCTGCTATACCAACTATCTATTATGCTCTCTACCTGGAGCCACAAACATCTATTATTTAATACCCATTCAGAGCAGGCCATTATTATGGCTCTTTACTTAGGAGTCAGTAAATTTTTCCTATTCTAGTTCCAAACTGTGGGAGAAATTCCCTGTGTGATTTGGATAATATCTGTATATAAATCTATCCTAAAAGCAAATAATCTCAATTTTATAAATTCACAGTTCAATCTATATCTGCCCCAAGAAGTAGGCAGCTTCTTCTATTCTCTGGCTCTCTGACTCAGAGCAGCCATCTCATCTCTTTTCACAGCAGGGGAACTCAGAGCCCTCTTTCTTTCTTTCAAGGTATATGACTTGACTCAGCTCTGCTCACAAAACCTCCAAATTTCTAACTAAATCTCTAACTCATAGGCTAAGAATATTAAATTTCTAGTGAATTCTTGCCTGCCACGTTGGGCGTCATCTGTAGTATGAAATATTTTTAAATGCAACAGGCTGGCGGCCAGGCACTGGGGGCATGGCTGGCCTGTTCTCATCTCATGGAGACTCTTTGACTCAGAGCTCCGAAATCTCTCCACCCAGCTCGCTAAGTTCCCATTGGTGGGTCACTACCATGCTGACCCCACTCTTTCAAATTCCCATGGCCTTTTGGGGTACACTTCTTGGAAACCCACATTTTGCCTCTGTATCTTTCTCTCTGGAACCCAGTTGAGTTGCAGTGTGAAGGAAAACACCACAAAAACTTAGTTCAGAACCAACAGGTAACTCAATCGCTGTGCACAACTAGAATCTTAATCTTGTAAACCATATTAAATATAAATCCTCTGGTGGCGAATCCTGGCGGATTCACCATCTAAACTGGGAGCCACTTGTAGCTACATCTTGTCTTCCTGCTGTCCCCTTCCCCAACCCACATCTCTCTCCTGCCTCTTTTCTTCCTCTCAGCCTGTGGCTTTTACAAAACAAGTCTGATGTATCTATTTTTCTATTCAGGCATGTGTTTTTAGGTGTCATATTTAAGAAGCCATTGCCAAATTCGAGAGCTTTTAAATTTCTCCTAAACTTCATACATCACATGTATGCATACATGTGTACACAAGTACTCTCACACATGCACCCACACATACATACCACTCAAAATTCTTATAACCAAATGAACTGAGGTCTGTTTAATCAAAGCTTTACTTGCTTTGCTTATGTTTTATCACCTTTCTGAGTACATGCTAATACATTCATCAATATTAATAGCACAATTATGTTAAGCTTGTTTATATTTGTTGGTAGAAGCATAAACTGGGTTTTCTTGTTTAAAAATAGCTTAAGTATGAAAAGTTGATATTTATTGACCTTCAGTGTTTATTCTAATCAAGACCCTTTCCCAAGTACTTTTGCATTAACTCATATGTCTTAATAAATATCTTCTGAAAAGAGAGAACAATATGATAATACCTTGAAATCAAGTCTGCTATCTAAAAGGGATGATTTGCCTACCCAAAAAGAGAGGTCCAAAGCAGAAAGCCTTGAACTTATGTATTCATACACTGATGTCACCAGAAATAACTCATGAATTATACTCATAAAGGCCACATAGCCTAGTTCAATGAATTCTATAAACTTACTTGGCTAAAATCAAGTGTAATTAATATCTTTTCTTGAATTTACTAATGGCTTTATATTTTTTCTTTGGCATGGAATCAGAAACTTGAGTTAGATGTTTTTCTCTGGTTTTGCACGAAGGACGCAGGAAGTCTTAGTATGCTTCTTTCAAGATTCTCCAACCCCCCCCCCCTTCTAGCACCTGAAACAATTCTACTAATTGCATAACTTCCTGTGGTAAAACATCTCACTGAGAATATGTCTCAGACTTGGTTTGTCATTTCGGGCTACATGGAATGATGCTGTCATGGCATACCTGTCACACCTGGAGGCTCAATTTGCTAAGTCTTAACCAATCTGTAGTGTAATCTATCCATTGAGCATCTGCAAAATGAAGCACTGCATTAGACAGGGCATGAAATGCCATTTGTTGTTTTTTCTACACTGGAAACAGGTGACAAAAGAGGATCCTGTTGGGCATGGTGGTGCACATCTTAATCCCAGTGTCCTGGAGGCTGAGGCAAAAGAATGTATATGAATTTGAGATCAGCTAGGGCTACATATTGAAACCCTATATCAGAAAAAAAAAGTGTTCACTTCTCTTCCCTGTGAGTCTTGGTTTGTGTTCCAACCTCCCACCCCCACCCAGGGGATCTTTCTAGGTTTTCCCTGCCCTATCAGACCTCCTTCTGTCTCTTTGCCTTCCACTCCTACAATGCAGCCTTTTTACAAGCATGTCTTTTCCATACTCCTTTAGCAGTATTATTTGCCCTTTTGCATGCCAATCAAATCTCAGTAGACACTGAGGTGCCACCATTAGTGGTGATAAAGTTGTTGACAATGCTTGACAGAACATGTTGCTACCTTTCTTAGAGTTATCCAGCCTTCCTTAGCTTCTTATATGTGGTCTCTATACTTATAAAATAACTTTGTGAACACAAGGGAATACACAAAACCCAGCCTGAATGGCTCTAAACAAATAAGAAGTTTACTTTTTAAAAAAGCAAATGTATGAATGACACATACTTTGAGATTCTGTGCAGCCATTTTTAAAGTGAGGTAGGATTATATAACCCACAGGGAAATGTAATAGTTAAGTAAAAAGCAAGTCAGTATATGTATGATCCCATTTACAATAAACATCTATTATTGAGATCTAATTTAGTCAGGTCTGGTGCTAAGCCCTCTTCATATATTGTATTTAATATTCACATTAATTCTGCATGTTAGGCATTATTATTTCTCTTAACATTGCAAGCAAGGAGCCAGAAACAAGCCACTTTCAAGGCTAGTGAAGTGTTGGGGAAAGTACTTGGACTCCAGATCCCCCAGTTTTCCTTGAGGTATAATTACCCTATGGAGAAAATGACATAAAAAAATAAAAGAAGAAGAAAGCACCATTTCTATCCTCCTCCCTGCTAATGAGTTGCTAGTCCAAACAGTATTTTCCTATTGTGTGGAGCTTGTACCTCTGGTGCTGAGAGAAAGAATTTCACGGACTGCCCAAAGCAGTCCTCACACCTACCACTAAATAACAGTAAGTCACATAGTGAGAGCATTATGCCCTTTTCAATGTTCAATTCTCTTTAATCCTCTGATTACATCACCACCAAAGTTTCAACTCAGCGTTAGTCTTTAATACTCTCTAACACTTGCTGATCTCTTTTTCTATTTTCTTTTCATTTATTTCTTTCCTTTTTTTTCTATTTACAAAAAGGCAAATCCAAGCTTTAAGCTAGCAAATGTGTCTTTTTAGCATTCAGGAGCATTGTACTGTTTACATTGCATTTATGAGAATATTAATCTCCTGTTTAAGGCGAATGACACTAAACCTTCATTTATTGTCATGATAAAGTGTTCCTTCTATTAAAGTAATGCAATTAAGAGTTTTTTCTTCCTTTAAGTGTTAAAGAAAGGCTTGATCAAGTAGTATACAGATATAATAAAAGTCAGTATTTATACAAATAAGTGTGGATAAATAATAAAGCAAACAGGGTCCAAAGGCACATATCTGAACTTACCTGTTTTATCAGTTTTGTCACTTTATGCCAATAACATGACAAATATTATTTTGATATAAATAGAATTTGCACATAAAATGGAGCATTTCTACTAGCAGTCAGTAAAGAAACCTACTATATAGTTATGATCATAAGAACTTGTCTGGCACAAGATGGCACAGCCAATAAAGGCACCTACCGCCAAGTCTAACAGCCTGAGTTCAATTCCCAAGACACACATAGAGGAAGGAGACAACCAACTCCTGCAAATTGTCCACACACATACTACCCATACACATGCACTTGGGCACACACAATGTGATTAAAAATAAAATAATAAAATCAAGTTAATTATAATTGCTTGTCACTTAACATGTGGCAGGTGTCACTCTACTTTTTTCCTTTTTTTTCTTGAGTATTTTCTTTATTTACATTCACATGTTTCCCCTTTCCAGGTCCTTCTAAAACACCCTATCCCATCCCCCCTCCCCTGCCTCTATGAGCGTGCTCTCCCACCCACCCATTTCTGTCCTCCCGCCCTGTCATTCCCCTATACTGGGGCATCGAACACCCACAGGCCCAAGGGCCTCTCCTCCCACTGATGTCCAACTAGGCCATCCTCTACCACCAATGTGGCCAGTGCCATGGGTTGCTCCATGTGTATTCTTTGGTTGGTGGTCCAGTCCCCAGGAGCTCCGGGGGGTCTGGCCTGTTGACACTGTTGCTCCCTCCATGGGGTTGAAAATCCCCTCAGCTCCTTCAGTCCCTTCTCCATCTCCTTCATCAAGGACCCCTGAGCTCAGTCCAATGGTTGACTGCTAGCTTCCTCCTCTGTATTTGTCAGGCTCTAGCAGAGCCTCTCAGGAGACAGTTGTATCAGCTTTCCATCAGCAAGCACTTCCCCACATCCACAATAATATCCAGGTTTGGTGATTGTATATGGGTTGAATCCCTAAGTGGGGCAGTCTCTGGGTGGCCTTTCCTTCAGTCTCTGCTCCACAATTTGTCTCCATATTTCCTCCTGTGAGTATTTTGTTCACCCTTCTAAAAGCACTCAGGCATCCACATTTTGGTGTTCCTTCTTCTTGAGCTTCATCTGGTCTGTGAATTGAATCTTGGGCATTCCGAACTTTTGGGCTAATATCCACTTACCAGTGAGTACATACCGTGTTTGTTCCTTTGTTACTGAGTCACCTCACTCAGCATGATATTCTCAAGTTCCATTCACTTGCCTGCGAATTTCATGAAGTCATTTTTTTAATGGCTGAGTAGTACTCCATTGTGTAAATGTACCACATATTCCTCTGTTGAGGGACATCTGGATTGCTTCCAGCTTCTGGCTATTATCAATATGACTGCTATGAACACAGTGGAGCATGTGTCATTATTACGTGTTGGAGCATCTTCTGGGTATATGCCCAGGAGTGGTATAGCTGGGTCCTCAGGTAGCACTATGCCCAATTTTCTGATGAACCAACAGATTTATTTCCGGAATGGTTGTACCAGCTTGCAATCCCATCAACAATGGAGAAGTTTTCCTCTTTCTCCACATCCTTGCCAACATCTGCTGTCACCTGAGTTTTTCATCTTAGCCATTCTGACTGGTGTGAGATGGAATCTCAGGGTTGTTTTGATTTACATTTCCCTGATGACTAAGCATGTTGAACATTTCTTTAGGTGTTTCTGAGCCCTTCAAGTTTCCTCTGTTGACTGTTTAGCTCTCTTTCCCATATTTTTTAATAGGGTTATTTGGTTCTCTGGAGTCTACCTTCTTGAGTTCTTTGTACATATTGGAAATTAGCCCTCCATCAGATGTAGCATTGGTAAAGATCTTTTCCCAATCTGTTGGTTGCCACNTTGTCCTATTGACGGTGTCCTTTGCCTTTTTCACCATAGGCCTATGAGCTGTTGGCCAGTAAAATCTGTCTCAATGATTCTCTCTCTCTCTGTCTCTCTCTCTCTGTCTCTCTCTGTCTCTCTGTCTCTCTCTCTCTCTCTCTCTCTCTCTCTCTCTCTC
>NC_034613.1:7031712-7043442 GCF_900095145.1 Mus pahari | reverse complement strand
CTCTCTCTCTCTCACACACACACACACACACACACACACACACACACACACACACACACAGATGGCAAGGCAGAACCATAATCTCCACTTTATAGATGGGGAAACTAACCAGCAGAAAGCTTAAAGAACATGTGTAAGGCCAAGTAGGTTATAAGTGACCCGAAAGTTCCTGTTCTTAATCCCTATGATAATAGTGCATGGTCTCCCACCCACAGAGACCAGAAGAAAGCATCAGATCTCCTGGAACTGGAGTTACAGAAGAATGTGCTGCCATGTGAGTGCTGGGAAACAAAACCAGGTTCTCTGTGAGAGTGAAACATGCTCTTAACTGCTGAGAAATCTCTCCAGCCTGACAGCTATAAAGAAATCATCTTGCAGAAATTATCTAAATTAAGCATCGTTGGTAGTGATTACTGAGATACAATGAGCTTAATTGATTACAAGAGAGTAGCCTTTTTAAGATGATGTAATAATTGCCAATTGCCAATGTTACTTTGTTGTTTGAAGTGTACACTGGTGGGAATGATTCAAAAGTTTAAGGCACTTGATTTGCATTTGTTGTGAGAGATGGTTTTAAAATAGAAACAAAACTAATGCTCTCCTGTAATTCTGGATTGACCTATCTGTCATTGAAAAGGTAAGAGTTTGATTAACAAATTCATAAATAAACAATTTTATTGGTTTTTTTGTCTCCATCAACCAAAGAGAAAGAAAATAAAATATTTCTACCTCTGGCAGTGGAAATCAGACCTACATCCCTCAAATGCCATAAACATGAGGCTACATGCTTGGCTTGTTCCTACCTCTCTAACTCACTGAAGGCCAACTTGAAGACCCAGGACTAGTCAGCACATCTCAGTGAGCATACATGGTTGTTATAGAACTTGCAATTCAGCTGCAAGGACCTCCACTGGGTATAATCCTTTCAATGTCCAGCACAGATTTGGAGCTGAGGTCAAGCTCTCCTCAGGCAGCCCAACCTGATTGCTCAGTTGGGCAAAATCATCAGAGACTTGTCCATTTTGTTCAAATGATAACCCCTCTTTGCTCCAGAATTTATGCTTGAGTTGGTTATTTTTTACACGAGTATCACAAACTGTGAGTTGTCTCTGCTTAATCGTTTTTCAGCTCCTGTTTACCTTTTGCAAGTTTTATTCCCAAGAAACCAATTGAAGCTCTTACTTCATATCCATGTTGACTGCAAAGGACCCAATCAACTGAATACATTTTCACTTTGGGCCTGCTGCCCTGCCTAAACCCGGACCAGCACTTTTCATAAAGATTTCCTAGGTAAGCTAAACAGTTCAGAGAAGGAGTCTAGTAACCTCTGCCACTACCGATTTTAAGCCATGACTGACCCAGTATGTGGAAGTTTAAGTTTACTGGGACCTCCATGAGAAGACAGTTGTGAGCTGTGCTGGATGCAGGCTTCAGCCTGGCCAAATAGCACTATCTGGCTTCTGTGTCATGCTGGGTTCTCTGGGTTAAAACTAATGACCCAATTGAAAAAGACTCATATCTTAGTAATTGGAATGGTAGTGTCACAGCCAAAGCCAAAGGCATTGACAAATCTCTAAACCTTGGGACTTCTCCAAGCCTAAGTTGTCCCAGCTGGATAAATGTGATGATTACTTCAAATATAAGGCCAAACTTGAGATGCAGCTGGGTTAGTTACAAAGAAGAGCCACTGAAGTGCCTGTCTGGTCAAATGCCACCAAGACATTAGAGCCAGGAAGAAAATGGCAAATTCTGCCTTCTAGGCACATGCATTCTAGCAGGATTGGGGAGGGAGGGGCCAAATAATGAAATGGTCAATTAACAGTACATGTTAAATGATTGTGAATGAGAAAACAAATTGAACACAGAAAGGGAGCAGAGATGACTGTGGGAGCTGGGCTACAATTTAAAGCAGGGTGTCAGAAAGTGCCTGACATATTACAATATAAAGTAAGAAAGTGAAGCACAAATCTACAGAGAAGAAAAGCACTGCAGGCACAATAAATAATACTGCAAAGAGCCTGAGATGAGGATAGTATGCTTAGAATTTCTTTGAGGTATTACAGTAAAACTACACAGAGGGATGAAGAGTGGCTGGAAAGAAACAAACAGTAGGGTAAGTGTATGCCACGAGGTCAGGGAGGTGTGTCGAAGCAGAGAGTGAAGGGTCCTGGGGGCCACTACAAAAATTTTAACTTTTGGAACAACAAAAGTTAGTCGTAGAGGGGTTTGATCAAAGCAGTGGTATAACAGAGCTTATTTATTAAATCACTCTGACGAATTTGAGCAACTTGATGGAAGAGGCTGCTAGAACAACAGTTCAAGAGAAAGGAAATGCGCAATCCTAGTTTGGATGGCAGTGGAGGTGAGACATGATTGAATTCTGAATCTAATTTGAAGGTAAGAAAAATAGGATTTGATAACGGTTGTTTGCATATGTGTAGTATAGAAGAGGGAAACTAAAGATTATTTCAGGAATTCATCCAGAACAACTAGAAAGAAACAATGAACACTGTAGGAGGATCGTGGGGTTTTGTTATTGTTGTTGTTGTTGTTTTTCCTAAAGATCAGAAACTTCATTCAGGACACATTAAGTATAAGACATCAATTTCACAATTAAGAAGTGAGACTGGCTGGCTGTTCCTCAGAAGATTGGACATAGTACTACCAGAAGATTCAGCAATTCCTCTTCTGGGCATATACCCAGAAGATGTTCCAACTGGTAATAAGGACACATGCTTCACTATGTTCATAGCAGCCTTATTTATAATAGCCAGAAACTGGAAAGAACCCAGATGTCCCCCAAAAGAGGAATGGATACAGAAAATGTGGTTCATTTACACAATGGAGTACTACTCAACAATTAAAAACAATGAATTCATAAACTTCTTAGGCAAATGAATGGATCTGGAGGATATCATCCTGAGTGAGGTAACCCAATCACAAAAGAACACACATGATATGCACTCACTGATAAGCGGATTATTAGCCCAGAAACTTAGAATACCCAAGATACTACTTGCAAAACACATGAAACTCAAAAAGAAGGAAGACCAAAGTGTGGATACTTCATTCCTTCTTAGAATGGGGAACAAAATACCCATGGAAGGAGTTACAGAGACAAAGTTTGGAGCTGAGATGGAAGGAAGAACCATTTAGAGACTGCCCCACCCGGGGATCCATCCCATATATAACCTCCAAACCCAGACACTATTGTATATGCCAGAAAGATTTTACTGAAAGGACCCTGATATAGCTGTCTCCTGTGAGGCTATGCCAATGCCTGGCAAATACAGAAGTGGATGTTCACAGTCATCTATTGAATGGAACACAGGGCCACTAATGAAGGAGCTAGAGAAAGTACCCAAGGAGCTAAAGGGGTCTGCAACCCTATAGGAGGATCAACAATATGAACTAACCAGTACTCCCCAGAGCTGTGTCTCTAGTAGTATATGTAGCAGAGGATGGCCTAGTCAGCCATCAATGGGAGGAGAGGCCCTTTGTCTTGCGAAGATCATGTGCCCCAGTACAGGAGAATGCCAGGACCAGGAAGCAAGAGTGGGTGGGTTGGGGAGCAGGGCAGGGGGAGGGTATAGGGAACTTTGGGGATAGCATTTGAAATGTAAATGAAGAAAATATCTAATAATAAAAAGAAGAGAGAGCCGGGAATGGTAGCACACACTTTTAATCCCAGTACTCGAGAGGCAGGCAGGTGGATTTCTGCGTTCAATGACAGCTTGGTCTACAAAGTGTGTTCCAGGACAGCCAGGGCTATACAAAGAAACCCTGTCTCGAAAAAAAAAAAAGAAGAAAAGAAGAAGAAGAAGAAGAAGAAGAAGAAGAAGAAGAAGAAGAAGAAGAAGAAGAAGAAGAAGAAGAAGAAGAAGAAGAAGAAGCAGCTGTGATACAGGGTCAGCTCTATGGTGCAGACTGAAACCAGAAGGATGCTGTCCCTGGCTGTTCCTTGGTTCCTGTGTCCTGATGACTCTGGCCTGGTTCCTCTTTGGCCAGGAATTTGAGCAGAAGTGGTGGTCTCACCTGTGCTCACAGGCATGTTGGCACTCCTGGGAAACCAGATCTCTCCTGTTGGGACATGGGTATGGAGAGCTGTGGCACAGGGTCAGCTCCCGGCACAGACCTAAACCACTCTTTAATGTGTGTCTCCTATGGAATATAAGCTCCTGGGCACGATGCCCTTTATCTTGTTCACTGTTATAGCCCAAGGCCACCCTGCATTGCCCAGTATAAAGTAGGTGTTCAGAAATCCCATGTTCAGTGAATAAATGTCTATTAAAATTTTGCAATACTAACCTGTATTTTTGTTTGTTTGTTTTTCCATATGTACCTTCCATTAGCTAGGCAATTCTGTTGCCTCAAGGGAGATATTTATTCGGCAGTGCAGTAAGTCAGAAAGGACTCCAAATTTTCCTACCTTTTTTTCAATCCCAAAAGAGATTTGTAAGTCTATAAGATTAGAACTTTTTGAAAAAACATTTCCCTCCAACCAGAAAGAGATTCTCTCAGACTGGCAGAGCTAAGTGTTGATGATCCTTACACAAGGAGATCTGCAGCCTGCTCCCTAGCAGTGACCTTGTAGAGGAAGCAACACATTCAACAGGAATGGATATTACACCATCAAAGTCAGACTATGCCCAGCATGGAGCAAATCATAGAGGATCAGATGAACACTTAACCCCATACAGTACCTTGGCCATGGGTAAGAAAGATCATAGTGTGGAGAATAGTGTTTTAAGGAAGAGAAACCCACAAGTGACTGAAGTGTTATTTTAGAAAAAAAATGTGAATCTGGTTTCTTGAACTCATGGATTTGTGGGTTGAGATTCATTAATGTTATATTTGCTTCTGTTGATAAAGATTTGGATTTATAGGAATATTTCATTTCCTAACCACATTAGATAACACTGAGTTTTCTGTCTTTGAATCATTTTCTTTTCCAGCAAAGATAATGTGCACCTTTCCAAGTTCAGTTACAGTTTTTCAAATATTCTTTATAGAATCAATGGCACTTTGTTTGTTAATTGTTGCTTAATTGTTGAATTTTGCTTCTCTGTTGGTACAACTGCATTTTTTTTCTTTTGGATGTGACATATTCTGCTAAAGTTACCTGCTGTTGTTTGTGATTCTGGTGGTGATGCTGCCAGCTGGAGAAGGGGGAGGCAGCTTGCATGAACTTCTTGTGTTTGATATCTTTAAAGTGAGGCTTGCAATTATTTCTCTCAATTTGCAATTTTACAACACAGTGGGACTACTCAGATTTCAGGATGCCATCCTGAGGTGTTTTGATGTTTCTACAGCAAAGACTTATTTTATAATCATGACTGCATAAAAGCTCTCCGTGTCTTTGCAGCCTTACATAGTTACAAAGGAATCATACTTCATGAAATACTTATGGAATAAAAGATCTTTTCTTTGGCACTTAGCTAAGTCAATGCTATTGGGTCAATAATCTCTCATGGTAGCCCTTCCCTGTAAAATTATATTTTGTTATTATAACAGCATTCCAGAGACATTTGTAAAAAAATACAAATATGATAGCCCATACCATTTATTTCTCGCATCTTTACATAGAGAGCCAACAGGGAGGAACAAAGGACTAAACAGAAATACATTTGTGAATACTCTGGAGTGACTATTTAAGCAATCCGATGGAAACAGGATGATGAAGGACCTGCTTGTCTAGCTTTCCATTTTCCTCATCAAGGCAAGCATGGGGTTTATAATGAGAACCAGCTTTGCTGAAAGCATGGCTGTAAGGGCAGAAACATGTTGGTTCAGAGCAGGAAATACTGGGCTGGGAGAGCAGTCATAAGGGTTGCCAGGCCAGTTTGGTTGCTTGCTCATCAGCAAATCATTTATGAGTCTTATTTGTGAAATGAAGACACTACCACCTGTTCTTAATCAAGTATAAATGGATGCTAGGAGAATTAATTGTACAATCCATTGACCTCCAAAGGGAAAAAGTGAGGTATAGAAGTCTATGAACTGGATGTAAATTGGCCACTATCAGGAACAGATTGCTGGTGCTTTGATGCTTTTATTCCCTTATTTCATAAATATAAACCATCAAATGCTAGTTTTTGTCCAGGCATGGTGGCACACACCCATAATCCTAGCACAGAGGAGACTAAAGCAGGGAGATTGCAAGTTTCATGCCAGCCTAAGCTACACATAGTGAGAACACTTAAATATTATGCTTCCCCCACAAAATACACACTGATTTTTAAACAATTAATATCTTTAGAATAAAAAATAAGTGCCAGATATAGCAGGTGTATATTAAAAGCTCCTAATCAGTTAATGAATTAACAACCTTAAATAAAAACACCATCTAAAAATTTGCTCCCCCAACAATCTTTTTTATTTAAAAATAAAAATGTTACCCAAGGACACATGCAAACTATATCCTTTCATAGCTCATATATGTAGCTCTATGTAGAAGACCCCATGTTCCACTGAAGAGTCAGAATGCAAAATCATAATTTTAAATTTTAAACAAATATTGTACCCTAAAAATGAACTTGATTTTAATAACAATACAAGAATGTCTGCTTATTATATTATTCTCATTAAATATATTTTAACGAATAGTAATTGTTTTAATTTTTGAGGTTTAAAGAAAAAGACTAAGATGGTAATTCAAAAAGTTATGAAGTCTTAGCCAGCACACTTGAAGCATTTATAGGATCTATCAGTTTTATCTCTCAGATAATTGTTACTATATAATAGCTCATCTTATACCCTTCATAAACTTTCAAATTAAGCTTCTGCACGCTCTCCTGATTCATAATTTTGTTCTTATGGGCATTACTGGTATCAGTTAAAGTCAAGTTACTTAATGGCTTTCTCTTTAGAAAAATCCTGACTAGCTGTTCATCTTATTTAAGATGAACAATTATCTTTATAGGAGATTAAGAATACACTAAACACTTGCAATGTGAGTGGACAGTAAAGAACCATATCAGAGCATGGAATTTCCAGTCTACTCATTTGAGAGCTAGTTTTACCATTTCATAATAATAGAAGAAAATAATTCTAATCACCAAAAATCTTACCAGTGCTTTTAAGGCTAGATTTTGTTGTCAAAAACATAGTTTAGTTAATTACTCAATTAATTAAAAATGTCTTAAGAAACAGGGGGAAAGCACTCTTAGAAGCAGTTTAAGGGGCCAGGAATACTGGTGAACAGCTGGAGTCCTAGAACAGCTGGAGTCCTAGATTTTTTTTGTAGAGGCCAAAGCCAGACTAAGCTATATAGCAAGCTCCCATTTCAAAACAACAATAAGATAGACATGTAATGAATGTAAGACCATAAAAATGAAGGACTATTAAGGTGTCATGTGCTCAATAATATTGGGTGTGAGAGAGAAAATAAGCATTGAATAGATTAATTTATAATCTAATGAAGTGATGTTAGTGCTGTGTTAAAAGATGGGAAATGCCCATGGGAGAATTTTCTTCAACAATCTTACTCAGCTGTGGACCTTGTGTGTCATAACACCAGCTCACCAGGCAAGATGAGCCCATGTGTTCAATAGTGCCAAGCCTGTTATGGGGATAACAAACTGCTATCTGTCTAGATGCGAGGCCTGGTCCACAAGACTGCATTCATATTTGATACTGTAAACCAGTGACAAGCCCATGGCTGGGGAAGTTGTAAGCTGCGAAGTTGTAGTTGGGAAATTGTTGTTTTGTTTGGTTGGATGGTTGGTTGGTTGATATGGTTTTATTTGGTTGTTTTTTGGTTTGGTTTGGTTTTGGGTTTTGCTAAATGTACATGATGTACTTAACAAATTACCTTTCAAACAACTGTTTATGCCATAGTCTAATGCTGCCATCAACTTTGATCAGAAAAACTTCTTGTTCTGGAGGTCAGCCATGACTGCAAGCACTCACAACAGGTCAAAGTATAAATGACAATGGAATGTATAGCCATAAATGGGACATTTATTTCAAGCCCTTCTGAGCCTCAGGAAATATCATGAAAAAGCAGGCAGAAAAGTAAGAGTCATAGAAAGGTGGTAGGGACCTTTGTAGGCCATTGATTTTCAGGTGTGACACGGTTATTTCACGCCTGAACTCACAGCAACTGTGGCTACCTGCATGAGATCTTCGCAAGACTGGGCCTGTCACAAAATTGGAACATTCTCATGAGGTGTCCCCTCTCCTCCCTGAGGATTTATTCCTAGGTTGATGGGTATATCTTCAATAGTCTACCCACGAGTAAGGTCCACATGGCCCTGTAAAAAACTTCTCACCCAGTCTCTTGTAAGCAAATATAATGAAACTCATTGGAAAAAAAGAAGTAAAAGTAGAAATGAGGTTGGACAGTCCTGCCAGGGTACCTGCAGATCTTCATCTCTACCCCATCCCTCCAGGTCCAGTCACACAGTCTCAGCCTCAGCTCTGTAGCAGAACACCTGCTAAGCTTCTCCTCACTGTCTATCCCCATTCCCAGGGGACTAAGCAGACCCTGGCACATCATTCTGCTTTCCCCTTCCTGAGGAACATCTCAACCCCCATCGTAGCCCGTCCCCCTTCCTAAGCATCAGCTTCCAATACCCAGAAACACATTTAACCTGGAACCTCCACTGGCCACAACTAGCAGGATCCCAGAAGAATTTCCTACCAGGCAACACACAGCCACCACACTCTCCTAAGAACCAGAGAAGGAAACAGAAACCAAGGAGCAAAACACCCAGTAAACAAAAACAAAACATCAGTTCCTAGAATTACAATTTTTCCAAACCCAGATGCCCAGATACCAATATAAAAACACAATCAATAACAGCCAGGACAATATGTCTCCACTACAGCTCAGCAACCCTACCACAACAGGTCCTAAGTATTGCAACATAGCTAAAGCACAAGAAAAAGACCTGTAAATAGTCTATCTGAATATGGTAGAGGTACTTAAAGGGGAAACAAATACATCCCTTAAAGAAATCAGTTAAAACACAAACAGTGGAAGGAAATGAAGAAAACAGTTGAAGACCTGAAAGTAGAACCTAAATCAATCAAGGGATGGATCAATGGATTCAATTCAATAGCCATAAAAAGACACAGACATAATGGATGCAAAAACAACATCCATCCCTCTGCTGCACCTACAAAACACACCTCAACATCAAAGATAGACATTACCTCAGGAGTAAAAGAATGAAAAAAAGATATTCTAAGCAAATGGACCTCAGAAGCAAGTTGCTGTAGCCATATTAATATCTGACAAAATAGACTGCACAATTCCAGTGTATTGGTTTTACTTTTATCTTATTATATTTTATTTTATTATTTAAAAGTATCATAACAAAAGCAACTGGTGGAATAGGAGTTTATTTTGGCTTGTGATTTCATAAGCCTAAGAGTCCATGAGTGAATAGTAGGGAAGAACAGGATGCTGAGAGACTACATCTTCAACCACAAACACAAATCACAGAGAATGAACTGGAAGTGGGGGTAAGGGTTAGGGATATATATATTTTTTTCCTTAAAGTCACATACCTCCTCCAGCAGGTATAAATCTACCCAAGTATGCAATGCCCTATGTGGGACATTTCTCATTTAAACCAGCACAACAGTCTATTATAAATCAAATTTACACTTATCCCTGTAGTGGTTTAAATGAGATGTCTCCCATGGTCTGAAAAGTTGAATACTTGTTACTCAATTGATGACTATATGGGAAGGCTTAGAGAAGATGACCTTGATGTGAGAAATATGTCACTAGGGATGGGCTTTTTAATTTCAAGAAAGCTTATGCCATTAAAAGTTTGTTCTCTTTGCTTCTTGTATGTGGTTCAAGACATGTGCTCTCAGCTGCTGCTCCAGTTACCCTGCCTGCCTGTTGTCACGCTTTCCCATCATGATGGATGATGGTGATAGTCATGGTCATGGTTATGGATTCATACCTCTGCAACTAAGCACAAAACAAATTCTTCCAGAAAGAAAGAGGGAGGGAAGGAGGGAGGGAGGGAGGGAGGTTAGGAAGGAAGGAGAAAAGGAAGGAGGGAAGGAAGGAAGGAGGCTAGTAGGTAAGTAAGAGGAAGAAGATTGATGGAGACAGAGGGGGACTACACAGGGTAACAGGGAGTGAACATGACCAAAATACTACATTGTACCTGCATGAAAGTGCTATAACAAAATCCGGTATTATGTATGACTAGCAATTCCTAATAAAAAAATATGTTTATAAAGAAAATTTATGCAAATACTACTTTTGGTGTTCTTTGGCCTCTATACAACCTCAAGACTTGCTTATCTCACAAACATGGGATTCATACTGGTTTTCTAGTGATGTACCACAAGTTACCGCACTGATTGGCTAGAGCTGGGATTCTCTCATTTAGGCTGATTGTTTCCTTGTAGTTGAAAGACTTAGATCACCATTCTCCCCTTAATTGAGGACTAGTGACCATGTGTCAGTTTTTTGAAAATTTCCATAGGCAATTCCCATAGCTGTTTGCTTTCTCCTGAACCAAACCTTCCTTACCTGTGACGGGGCAGGGAACAAACACTTTGACCTTCTAATGATCTCACTGGATTAGGTCAACCCACTAAGGCTAAGGCTAATCACTCTTTAAAGTTAACAATCACTCTATAAAGTTAACATAAAATAATAGTGAAAGGTTATTGAGGTATATTTGCAGCCCTTTCATGTTCTTTAGAGAAAATAATGTACAAATATGAGCCATGGGGCATTATCTCACAGTTCTGCCTACTATGTATAGTTTACAAAACAATTCTACATAACTCATCGTTTCACATTCTTGGAAATCTTGTGCCTGTTTTAAAAAGTGAGATAAAATAATAGGACAAAGAAGGGAAGAAACAACAGTTATAGAATTCTTCCTCTGTGTCAAGACATTATCAGGTAGTCTTAGCCGGAGTGTTTGATGGAGAGATATCCAGGTTCTCAGATGATACGTAATCTCAAAGAAGAAAAGCACTTTGCTCAATAACACAGGGATGGAAAGATAGAGAGAGCCAAGACTCACACCCAAGTCCTTTTCATTCCAGTTTCCTTAAAAGAAATTATTATTCAGTTCAAGACCTGCTGGAGTTTCTCAGCAACACACTATCTCAAAAACAATTTGTAAAACTCCTGTCACCAAGTATGGTAGCCACCTTTGATCCCAGCACTTAGGAAGCAGAAGCAGGTGATCTGGGTGAATTCAAGGGCAGTCTGGTCTACACAGTAAATTCTAGGTCAGTCAGGATACACAATGATTGAGACCCTATCAGAAGGAAGGAAAGAAGGAAGGGAGGAAGGGATGGAGGGAGGGAGAGGAAGGGAGAGAGAGAGAGAGAGAGAGAGAGAGAGAGAGAGAGGAGAGTGAGAAGGAAGGGAAGGGATAAAAGTCTTAGAAAGATCAGGAATTCAAAGCCCCTGCCTAAACATAATAAAATCAATCTACAGCAAACCAGTAGCCAACATCAAAGTAAATAGAGAGAAACTCAAAGCAATCCCACTAAAATCAGGGACTAAACAAGGCTGCCCACTTTCTCCCTACCTATTCAATATAGTACTTGAAGTCCAAGCCAGAGCAATTAGACAACAAAAGGAGATCAAGGGGAGACAAATTGGTAAGGAAGAAGTCAAAATATCATTATTTGCAGATGATATGATGGTATACATAAGTGACCCTAAAAAGTCCACCAGAGAACTTCTAAACCTGATAAATAGCTTCAGTGCAGTAGCTGGATATAAAATTAATT
>NC_034613.1:7030376-7031701 GCF_900095145.1 Mus pahari | reverse complement strand
ACACACACACACACACACACACACAGAGAGAGAGAGAGAGAGAGAGAGAGAGATAAGCAAGTACATACACATAAAAATTAATTAATTAATATTTTTTAATTTTCATCACTGCCTATAAAGTAACAAAATATAGTAGCAAAGAAAAAAAATAAAGGCCCTTAGAAGTTACTAAAAAAGGTAAGATGAACAAAAAATTTAGAATTTAAGTAATGGTTGAATAATGTAAGAAGTCATATGGGACCAGGGGTATCCTAAATGGACTAAAAGAAGTTACAGCTTTGATTCATACCAAGTAGGTAGATTTAGTTTATTTTTTTCTACAGAGCAAAGATCTTTATACTTTTAACTAGAACATAGTAAATAACCATCCTATTTTTCTGTAAACAACCACATTTTGAGGTTGAATTGAGGGTGGAGACTGTCACCAAGTTAAGAGAGCATGGAACAGAATAAATCTCAGTATCAGTCACCATGGCCCACGTGAGCTGTCTAACACTAAGAAAACCAAGTTTATCCTCAAACCTTCAGCAAAAAGGTTTTCAAAGACTAGGTTCCCAGACAGCATCTGCATGAAAGGCTTCCAGGATTTACACACGGAAGCTCCTGCAGATCACAGCCGCTTTGATCCCTTTCTCCTTGGAGGCAGCCTAGTGGTGTTAAATGCTATGGGGAGAGACAGGCAGGAAAGAAACTGTAAGCAGGAGAGGAAAAAAAAAGAGCAGGCCCAGAAGGTCAGATAAGATGTTTTCTCATCAGCCTGTTTGCTCTATCCTTGAAGGCATTCCTGCTTCCTTTTACAGCCAAGCAACCAGGAGATTTAACTATAGCTGGAGAGTGTCTAGCATGCAAAATGACTCCTTCTGTTCTGCTTGTGCTGTCCCCCCACAACTATGACCTTCTATTTTGCACCAGAACAAACCACATACCAGACTTGTGTGGAGCATGAGTAGCTTTAAACCTTATTCGATGATGCTAGAAGCACCTCCCTCCAGAATCTGCCCTTTTTAAATTTATTTTCCTTTGCAAATAAAAACCTCCCCTGTGAGTATAGCATGAGGCTAAGAGTGGTTTAGGTCTCTTTGCCTCTGAAATTGTATATATGTTTCAGCCACACAATTTCTAACTAATCCATTCTTTTTAAATGTCCCACCCACACCCACCCACACCCCATACCACACCCACCATACACTACACACACACACACCATACCACACACACCACACACGAAACACCAGACACTACACACACACACACACACACCCCATACCACACACACCATACACTACACACACACGCACACCATACCACACACACCACACACCAAA
>NC_034613.1:7023458-7030307 GCF_900095145.1 Mus pahari | reverse complement strand
ACACACACACACACACACACACACACACGCACACCATACCACACACACCACACACTACACACAACATACTGCACGCACGCACATGACATACTACACACACACACATACACACACACACATATTCTCCCTCTGCCTCAAAACCTGCAGAGGGTATACATTTAAGTAAATATGGTGGTAAACCAGTCGAGAGTCTGTGACTGAGGAGACCACAGGCCCTAAGTGGAAACCTACTGCTAGTGCTTCGATAAATGGTTAAGTTGTCAGATTGTCTTTCTAAAGGCCTGTGTTTATACCCCACAGATAAGGGATGTGCTCAGCTTTCATCAGAGAATACTTCTCACTGCAGCAGGCCAGCGGCAGATAATGCAGAAACCCATAACTTGCCAAGAATAAATGGGGTGGAGAGCTTAGCTCTGTGTGGAATAGGTATATAACCCCTTTCATGGTTCAGGGAACATCACAGAACAATGTAAGAAACAGAGGATGGGGAGATGTACAGCAAAAGATGTCATCTAGACAGAAGATAGCAGTTGCATTCACAAATTCACTGCAGCTGTGGTGATATGCACATTAGGTGCTACCAACATTTCATCGTGCCTGGGAGAAAGAAGCCCCTGAGAGACTTTTGAAAGTTAACAATTGTTGGGGGAGGTCATTTTCTTCAGTGGTGTAACCGCTGATGAGCTGGTCTTGCTCAAATAAATAATCTTCCACCCATTCTCTGGCAAAAAAAAAACTCTACTTAAACTCAATGGGCCACACACAAAAACAAAGATGTGAAATTAGGAGGGGTACTGATTGAGAAAGGTTCCAATTGGAGAGGCATGTGGATGAGAGAGAGGAATAAAGGATGAAAATGACTACCACTTATTATATAAGTTATGAAAAATAAATCTGAAAAAATTTCCGCTTGCATGCTGGCATTCAAAGGAAATCATTTTGCTGTAAAAAGTGTCACTGCACTAGATCTGACAGTCACTACATATAATGAAACCTACCAAGTTTTGTTGAAACAAATTAACTCAATATATTGTTGCCTCACAGTTCACAGGATTCTGGTCGCTTTATGGAATTCTATGCTTAATCAATCCACTAGGGACAAAGAAATCTTTACAGTTTCATCGTTAGATGGATTTAAGTTTAGAGAATCCAATGAAGCCTAAATATTTGTACTCACATTCCTCCGGTGGAATAACACAAAAGAAAAGAGACCATTTGGGTTATTTAAACACAGAAATCGGGTGAGAGGAGAGAGAGTTATAAAGATATAGATCTGGACTCTGTGTGTGATAATTATTGCATATTAAAAGTCCCAGAGAACAAAGAGCACATGTATCTGTCACACCTCAGGTGGGAAAGGGAGAAAGCACAACATTCAAAGGAGAACAATAACCTTTATACTTCAGGGCAAGATTCCTTTTAAGCTGTGAGAGGATAAATATCATTGTGACTGTTTGCCAAGTTTCCTTTAATCATTTAAAGCTAAGACTCCACTGCTTACTATGAATTCTCTGAATTTCAGAGATATATTGGAAGAAAAATCATAGCAGTTCTCTATCATTTGTGGATTGTAATTTTCCAAGATTGCCAAGAAGCATAGGAGTGAGGCTTATTTATGTGGCAATTCACCAGAGAAGCCGCTGAGTACAGGTTACATTAATGGGGCATGGTCTTGCATATTTGCTATCCTAGCAAACTCAAGAGAGCAGAAAGGTCTCAAGTTCGAGACCAGCCTGAGTTATATAGTGAGATCCTGTCTCAACAACCGAATGTACATTAAGTTTTAGATTTGGCCTCCTTCAGAAGCAGGTCCTGAAGCAAGGGCAAAAGGCCAAATAGTTTATTTGGAAGGTTAACGAAACACACTCAGTAGCAGAGTGGAGAAATGAGGCAGAAAAGAAGAAAGGCACAACCAAACCATCTGATTTCACCATGAGCAATTTGAATTTGGTTCCACTAAGGAACCTGGCATGGCCACTCACACGCACCCCTCAGAACTGTTTCTTAAAAGGGACCAGAGAGTTCAAGTACACTACGGAATACTGTCATTCATTGGCTAAGCCATATTCCCAGGAAAGCATGAATTTATTTGTACTTCTGGCTGGGTCACGAATGGTAAAGTAAGCCTTGGAGGCCAGAGAAAAATGTAAGGCCAAAGTTAGTCTGAAGTGGTAAGAGTGAGCGGATTTGGGTGAGGCACCATAAACAACTGCTACTCTTTCTCTCGTGCAGTATTGGTTTCTTCTAAAGTCATGATTATACAGGTATTCAGAATCTTTTGTTGTGGTGGTTTGCTTGTTTTGCTAGGAGTGTTTCGGGTTTGTTTACACTTTGTCTATATGTTTTTGAGACAGAGCCTCACTATTTAGCTACTCAAGTTGACCAGAGACTCGCCATGTAGCTCGGGCTGTCCTTAAATTCTGATGCACCCTAGCTTTTCTTCCCTTCAGCTTTTGGAACGATTGTCCTTTTAGCTGCTATAGTTTGGGCTGAAATACTGCTTTGAATAAACACTTTGGAGAAGCTTGAAAATTCTATCATTTACTTTTACCAAATTTTTCGAAAATTTTAAAGACAAGTATTATTTTGCAAATTGATAAATTTGCTTTTATGAGTAGACATCCTCTCTCTCAGATTTCTAATATTACCCCAGTTTGCCTCTTACTTTCCTGAATTTGAATACTGCTCCCCTCTCTCTGCCCCCGGCCAAAGCCATACCATCTGCAGTGTGTCTGATCTTGTCTGAATGCCCCTATCCCTTGAGGTTCAACATCTTTTGAGCTGCAAAATCCATTGCCTTTATATTGATTTATTGTCTATAAATAGGAAATCAAAGCTTCTGTACTAGCCATGATGCTTGATTAGTAGATAGATTTTTTTTCGTGGCTTTAAAGGGGGCATCAGGATGTTGCTGGTAGGGATGTTGTTTGGTGCCCACCTTGTCTTTTTTTTTTTTTTTTTTTTTTGTTTTTTTTTTTTTTTTTTTTTTTTTGGCTTTTTCTTTTCATTTTCTTCCCAATCCTAATTGCAGTGAGAAATGATTTCACAGTACCACATCACTCAAGGCATCTTGACATTGCTGGCAACTTGTTATTTCTTCTCTTCATTGCTTCCTTCAATTCCCCTCAACCTGATTTCTATGCTAAACACACTGTTTAAAAAAACCAAACAAAAAAGGATGCATCATAAGGAAAACCTGTAACTAAGAATTCACGCTGCATGCTTCATATTAAAAGGCACTTTGGGGTTCACCTTCATTTCTACCAACAATAAAAATTTTCCCAGGGCTTAACAAAGGTTCTACTTTAATAGTATATAAAGAGACTGGCAACGTCTGATACTATATTAAAATGCTAATATTATCATGTTAGATTATACAGATAACAAAGATTATATTGGCTTGCTTAAAGATATTTCAGCATCGATCTATTACATTTTTCTTTATTGGTTGTCTAACAACATTAAAAAGTATCACAATGATTTTCATCATATGACAGTGACAGGGAGAGGGGGAAAAGGAGAACAATACTGTGTAGTTTTATTCCACAACACTCTGTTCAGTTCCACCAGCATTTATCAAGAGTGCACTATAAACTTAGAAGGTGCTAAGTAAGGGTCATGAACACAAAGGCAAATGAAACCAGGAATTCAGAACCTGTGCTCTAGGCTGGATTTTCCAAAAGCAGACCTTGGAATAGAATTTGCAAGCAGTATCTATGAGATGAGTGTGAAGGAGTGCGATACTGGAACAAAGGAGAATTTGCTGGCTGCTACACAGGTCTGTGGAGGGCTTTCGGGCAAGAATTGCCCATCTGAACATGCATCAGTCTAAAACCTCCAGCCTGAGCAGTCATAGACTGTGAGCTTCTAGGAAGGAACATGAGAGGGAGAGGGAACTCTGAAGCACATGACCTAGTACAAGAGGACTCTCTCAAACAAAAGCAGCCCTTGAAGGGGTTCACCACCCTTCCTGCTGCTGGTGAATTTGAGCAGTTCATGTTGGTTTCTACCATAATCTAGTGGGAAGAATATAATTTTATCACAATAGGAGGGGGAGTATAATAAATATGTGTTCAGATTACTACAGAAACATAGGGCGGAACTGAAGCAGAGAAGGGACTAAAAACTGAGGCCAATGTATTATTGTATAGTTGGATAAGTATAGATAACAATAATTCACTCTTCATTATTTTTTAAATTAGAAAAAGAGACTTATGTATTATCAACATCACCACCACCACCATCATGTATAAATGCATTATGAGGAGTTCCACATGTGTGGATGCCAGAGAACAGCTTCTCTCCTTCCATGTTTACATTGATTCCAGGGGTTGAATTCACGTTGGCATACTTAGCACAGCAAATATCTTTGCTGCTGAGCCATCTCAACAACCTAGAAAAGGGGATTTTTTCAGTATTTTTACCATAAATAAATGATAAACATTTCTGGAGATAAATGTGTTTAAACTGATTTAAACACTATGCAATTTATGCACATAATGAAACATCATCATCTGTTATCTCATAAATATGGACCATTTTGTTTTCTGTATCTGCTAAAAATAAGTTCAGTGAAAAAAAAAACAAAATTAGATTTTGAAAGATTTCTAGGGAGGGGTTATTCTTCCCTTTAATAGGAAGTAGAGCTAAACCCACAGTGCAATAAAGAAAAATTTAGATTTCTCAGAGCATCCTTTAACTCGAGGCTTTCCAAGAATTCACTTTATTTGGTGTCTCTCTGGATTGAGGCTTTGATTTACTTAATTATTTTATTCCATAGCAGATGAATAAGCTCTTCAGAATCATTTAAACATGATTCCAAGAGGAAATGTTCAGTCATACCAAAGGCCAATGATTTAAGCAGTAGCTTGATGGGCAAATATGGATCTTTGGTTTTAGTTTTGGCTTTTGGTTTTTTGTCAGTTAGGTAAAGTATTCCAACTAGTGGAGGTGAAGGACTGATTCTGAGGGACAGCACCAAGGTTGAATTTAGCCATTGAAAGCTTAACCACTATTTACTGGTTGTGTGATATGAAACATGCAGCCCTGGAAAAAGAGCCAAAGAACCGACTAGATGTTTCACATTTTTTAAAGGAATTTTGCTATCAGGTAGACACAATCAAACTCATGATCATTGTCCAACATATAAAAGGAAGAAGAAAACACCAAAATAAGACAAAGGTGTTTACTTGACACATGTTGTCTCTCATCACTGAAATGTTCAAAATCAATTTCAAATCTCACATTGTTTCCCTAATGGAATGCATTGTATTTACACATGGCAATAATTACAGCCAGGGTTTATTCAGTGGATAGAAGACCAATACAGTCAAATAAAACTCTGTGGTTAGAAGGGGTTCACACTTCATTTAATGCTTGATTTACTTTTGTAGTGCTGGAATTTGGAACAATACTTGAATAGGAGGCCCATGTTTTTATTTTATACAGGGCCCACCAATTATGTAGGCAATTCTGATTTCCAGAAAAAGAAAAATGCTTACATTATAAAGCAAGTTTTTGTTCTAGGTTTCTGATAAATCTAGCAGTTAGTGTTATCATGGAATCTTAAAACTATAAACATGTTACTTTTTTATATTGTATTTCTATTTAATTAGAAAACTACACATTCATTGTGGAACATTTGGTAAATACATGAAGTTTAATAAAAGCATCTAGAAAGAGTTCTTCCTTATGCTATCTATTAATAGTGCCTCTGCATCTTATAATATCTTTTTAAAGAGACACCCTTATAATTTTTTATTTTATTTATTTATTTTATTTGTGTATGTGCAAATGCCACAATGTGTGTGTGTGTGTGTGTGTGTGTGTGTGTGTGTGTGTGTGTGTGTTTGTATCAGAGGGCAACCCAACTAATTTAGGATTCTTTCTCAATCACACTTTAACTCTATCCCATCTACAAAGTCGTCCTTTCCGTGACAGGTTCTCAGACACCCTGTGGTGGAGTGGGTATTACACTGCCTACTACAGTTTCCTTCCAGTTGATCTATTCCTAACATGCCTCACCTTCCCCAAATTAATCCCTCTTGGTCCTATCACCTAAGTATTCTGCTACTATCCTGCTGTATATCAAAATACTCCTCCAATTAAATGACAATTAAAAAAGAACTTTTTGAATGCAGTACTAAATTCTGAACTGTAATGTAACATTACTGCTAAGAAGTCTATGTCCTTGTGGAGCAGAGGCTGAAGGAAAGGCCATCCAGAGACTGCCCCACCTGGGGATCCATTCCACATACAAACACCAAACCCAGACACTACTGTGGATACCATGGATACCAGGAAGTGTTTGCTAATGGAAGCCTGATATGGCTGTCTCCTGAGAGGCTCTGCCAGAGCCTGACAAACAGACAGAAACTCACAGCCAACTATTGGACTGAGCTTGGGCGTCCTCGATGGAGGAGTTGGAGAAGGGACTGTAGGAGCTGAGGGGGTTTGCAGCCTCATGCAGGGAGCAATAGTGTCAGCAGGCCAGACCCCCTCCCCCGGAGTTCCCAGGAACTGGACCACCAACCAAAGAATACACGTGGAGCAACCCATGGCACTGGCCACATATGTGACTGAACACAGGCCTTGTTGGGAGGAGAGACCCTCGGGCTTGAGGGTGTTTGATGCCCCAGTGTAGGGGAATATCAGGGTGGGAGGATGGGAGTGGGTGGGTGGAGGAGCACCCTCATAGAGGCAGGGAGAGTGGGGATGGGATAGGGGGTTACAGAAGGGGAGACCTGGAAAGGGGAAAACATTTGAAATGTAAATAAAGAAAATATCCAAGAAGAAGAAGAGGAAGAAGAAGAAGAAGAAGAAGAGGAGGAGGAGGAGGAGGAGGAGGAG
>NC_034613.1:7003619-7023418 GCF_900095145.1 Mus pahari | reverse complement strand
AGAGGAAGAGGAAGAGGAAGAGGAAGAGGAAGAAGTCCATGCCCCTTTGTGTGTTTATACTGCACTGGAGCCTGAGGAAGTCAGTTCAGCTGTGGGTTTTGCTAACTGCTTGAATCTGTGTGGAGAACATACATCTCATGGTTAGGTCCTCACTGCCCTAATTCTTTTTCACTTAAGAAAAAATAGTTTCAGCATCCTCATGGTTTGTTTGTTTGTTTGTTTGTTTGTTTGTTTTTCTGCATCCCTTTAGTATCTGGTAGTTTTGGCATCTGGTAGGAGAAACATTTTTGTAGTTATAAGAATTTTTGTAAGGTAAGACATGGAGTTGGAGATAGCCAGATATCTTGTCACAGCGATGGAAAAAAAATAACTAAAATAGAGCAAATATTATCATTCTCAGCTAAGAACCCATGACATCTACTTAATTTGCCATAAAATGCTGTAAGTAACCTTTTTATGCCTGTAAGTAATGCTAATTTTTTGATCATCAACCATCTTTCTAAGTTATCTCCCAATGTGATCTCTAACCTTTTCCTTTCCTTCCATATCCTGCTACCAGCTATATTTGGTAAAGGCACCAACAGGAAACACCATGACAAGTTCAAACTAGAAGAACTGGAAAAAGAATTATTTAAACCAGGGTAAGTTCAGAGAAAGTCTACCAAGTAGAAGTTACAGAAACCCTTGGGAATAAAGATCCCTCCCTACAGGCCTGAAGGGATCAGACAAGGGGAGCAGTTTCTATAGTTCAGTGGTAGAGTGTTTCATCCTCAACACACACATATATGCACATACATGGTGGGGCAGATCTGTTATTTTTTTAATATCAGGAGTTTTCCATTGGCCAAACTCAGAAGCTTGAGAGGAAAGGATGATGTCCTACAGTTAACACCAGTTTTACTTCTCAGGACATAGAGCAGGGAGAGAAGGTGCAGAGGAAACAGGGGCGTGGGGGGTGTGTGGAGCAGGCCTACAAATGGAGGGTTTCACACCACTGCATGTAACCATACAGAAACCCAAATCTTTTTGTCCTGCATTCTTGCTCCCCTTCTCTGTATTCTCCAAACTGCAGCTGGTGTTTTCAGTATGCAGGTCTGATTGTGGGAAATTAATACTTCAAACCTAAAAAGAACAAAGCCTCTATTGTTGGCATTTTGTCTAGGCTCCGCCCCACAGTTACCTGGCAACAGCCAGGCATGCCTGACTCACTATCAAAGGGGCTGCTTGCCCCCTCCTCTCTCTCTTGCTCTCTTGCTCTTGCTCCCTCTCTCTCCATTCCTCTCCTCTCCTCTTCTCTTCTCTTCTCTTCTCTTCTCTTCTCTTCTCTTCTCTCTCTCTCTCTCTCTCTCTCTCTCTCTCTCTCTCTCTCTCTCTCTGTCTTCTCTTTCTTTCTCTCTCTCTCCTTTCTCGGTCTCTACTGTCTCAACTCCCCTCCCAATGTCCTGAATAAGCTGTATTCTATACTATACCACAGCATGGGCCTGCAGAGGCACCCTCTTCCCACACACCTGACTGCACATCCACCAGACATATTCCTCTCTTTATCTTTTTATAAAACACAACATCTACTATGGCCCAAATCTCATTTAAGGTTTTGCGCATTATTACCTTTGTTCCTGCCTACTTTCAGTTTCTTTCTTTTTTCAAATTAACATTTTTCACGTGAATATACTTTGATCATAGTATTTTCTTTCTCCCAACTTCTCCTGGAGCCTTCACGCTTTCCTACACACCCAAATCTATGTTCCTCTCTCCCTCCCTCCCCTCCTTCCTTCCCTTCCCTTCCCAAACAAAAAAACAAATAATGAAATCAAGACAAAAAAACAAAAACCACAGTAAGACAAAAAAAAATACAAAAAGCAAACGCTGGCAACAAACATAGAGTCTATTTTGTATAGGTCAGCTGCACCTGGCATCCTGCCCTCAATGGGATGTCATCAGAACACAAGTCTATTGATTTCCAGCACCAATCATAATCCCCCAATACGGTAATTCCCAAGTGCTGAAATTGCAGAAGGTCCACATTCCTTAAGTCTGAAACCCCCCATTCAAAATTACCAAAAGGTTAATATTCCAAATGCTGGAAATACAGTACTGAAAGCTAAACTCTTGAAAACAAACACTATAGAAGAGAAAGAGAAAACTAACTCTGGGGAAAGGCCTGGGCATATAATGTACCAATGATGAGAAATCTAGGTTCTAAGTGTATCATTTTTCTGCACTGGCATTCATTCTAGCTGATGAAATTCCAGGGACTTTTAATAAACCAGAGCAACAGTTACAGTTACAGTTCTTGATCTGTGTTGCTGTTTAATCACCTGTATTATTATTGTTATTGATGTTGTTGTTATTCTAGGGTTTTAAGAATTGCATTTATTGTGTACATGCCATATAAATTTCCTGGTAAATGGGTGGAGTGGAGGTCAGAGGACAAATTTCCAGAACTGGTTCTCATCTTCTATTCTGCAAGGCCTGAAAGCCAAACTCAGGTTGTCAGGCTCACCATCAAGTCTGCTGAGCCTGCCTTGTCAGTATGATTTTGCCAAATCTGTGGTCTACGTATGAGTGTAAAATAAATTTCCATGCCCCAAACAACATACAAACATTGCACAGATGATGAGAAAATTTTACTGGCTATGTCCTTTTAAGGATTTCAAAAAGAGCAATCCTCAACAGAAAATGAATGGGAGAGTGTAATATTTTTCAAGAAGCTATGCCTCAAAGGAGCAGCTATTTACAGTAATACAAGACTTCAGAAGCAAGTACTTGATGGTCTTGTATGGAGTCTCATTATATAATTGCCCATATTCTGTTCTTGTAGCACACGACTTCTGTATGCCAAAAATATATCAAAACAACTAATTTGGAGGTTTCTATTTCACTTTTGAGTTTTTTCCTGCTAGATTAAATTGTCAATATCATTATAATTATCATTAGTATCAAACTTGTGTTCTCCTTCTCCCAAGTTCTGAAATAACAAACACGTGCCACCATGCCTGGGATCTTTATTGTTTACACTTTCCTTATTATGTTTTTCATTTATATATCACTTGCATTTCTGGGGGTACAAGCTATAAAGAGTTTCAGAAATATAATTTATATTATAATTTTAAATAAATATAATGTATTTTATGCATTTTGTTGCAAATTTAACTCCACAAAGTACATATCACAACATTATCCTTGTGTGTAAGCTCAAAGGTCATATATTCAAATGTTGGAATTCTTCAATAATGAAGAGATGTCCTTTTTTCACACTTGTATTGGGAACAGATACAATTTCTGGCTGAGCATAGTGGAATACACTTTTAATACCAGCAAAGGCATGTGGATTTCTGTGAGTTCAAGGTCAATCTGGTCTCATTGCAATTTCCAAGACAACCAGGGCTACATACGGAGACCTGTCTCAAACAACAAAAGATACAGTTCCTTAAGCTAACTATTCTTTGGTTCTGTTCATGAATAGTGACTGAATCATTGTTCTGGTGGGTTTTTTTTTTCTTAATCAGTTTTATCAATAGTCTGTTTAAAAGTTGTATTAAAATCTCTTGTGGAAACACACTACTTTGCAAGCTAATTTTAAAATATAATTTTTCATAGAGGAGTTTGAGCACAGCTATTCTGCATTGTAAACAATGCTACACACACCCCCAAAAAAGATATGGGTTATCAAATGAAAATCTCAGTGCCAGGCATGAGACACCTCCCTACAAGTTGGACCTAAAACGGCACAGGCTATGGCCATTGCTTCTAGTTACCTGCCATAACAACGTAGCAAGATATTTTTGCTGGAGACACAACAAATTTTGGTGACAAGACATCGAAAAATCAAGCTGGAACTAAAGTACACCTTCTTCCCTGCAGGCAAGATGTTACCGCTGGTACAATAGTAACATGAAGGCTCAGAAGACAGACAAATACTTTCTGCTTGAGTTTGAGGACTGCCTCTCCACAGGTTGTAATTCACACCTGGCAGTATAAACCTAGTCAAAGTCCACAGCTTGGGAAGTCACAGGCCTTAGCAGGGGTAGGGGTGGGGAAGCAACCACTGTTGCTCTCTTAAGCAGACAGGACACGTTATCAAACTGCCTTCTAAATATTTATGATTATAGCCATAGATTAGTGCTGTTCTGAACGTTGGCCAAAGAACCTTCTTTCTTCAGTGGGCAACAGTTAGTACAATGATTCATAACTGGTCCAAGAGCTGAGAGTAAGTGACTGTTGAGGGCTCAGATCTTGAATGGGGCATCTATATTGTGGTAGTAAGAATGAGAATGGGTCTCACAGACACATATGCTTCAATGCTTCCCCAGTTGGTAAACTTTTGGGAAAGATTAAGAGTGGCTTTTTTGGAGGTGTGTCAGTGTGTCACTGGTCACTGGGTCTCTCTTTTGATCTCTCTCTCTCTCTCTCTCTCTCTCTCTCTCTCTCTCTCTCTGCAACTTGCAAATCAGATGTGAGCTTTCAGCTGCTTCTCTAGCACCATGCCTGCCTGTCTGCCTGAGGCCATGCTCTACACCACAGTTGAAACTCTAAGCAAGTTCCCAATTAAACACTAGTTTATGAGTTGCCTTGGTCATAGTGTCTCCTCACAGCAATAGAACAGTAACTAAGACATATCTAAACCCATCAAAACTCAGAGCATATCACAGAGGAAAGGGCAAAAACAATGTCAGAGTCAGAGGTGGGGAGGAATACTAAGACATATAATCTCCACTTGAGTTACGGTTGCCTGCCTAACACTTGCACAAGATCAAACCAACAAGAGCAGTTACTATTCCAGCTGGCAGCACTAATTGGACTCAATGAATTACCAAAAAAAGGGGGACACGAAGGTGAGGGCATGTGTTGGGGAGTTGGAAGTACATCAGATCAAGATATATTTTTAAAGATATTTTATTAATTATTTATTTTCATCCCATGTTACCCCCTCCTGGTCCCACCTCACAGACTTCTTCCCCCATGCCCCTCCACTTTGCCTCTTAGAGGGTGCCCTCACCCCCACCCCTGTCTCCCCTTACCCTGGGACATCAAGTCTCTACAGGATTAGGCACATCTTCTCCCAATAAGGCCAGACAAGGCAACCCTCTGCTACACATGTACTGGAGGCCTCGGACCGGCCCATGTAGGCTCTTTCATTGGTGGCTTAGTCTCAGGGAGCTCCCAGGTGTCCAGGTTAGTTGACACTGTTGGTCTTCCTATGAGGGTTGCCAACCCCTTCAGCTCCTTCAATCCTTTCCCTAACTCTTCCATAGGGGTCCCTGTTCAATGCTTGGCTGTATCTGCATCTATTTTAGTCAGCTGCTGGTAGAGCCTCTCAGAGGACAGCCATGCTAGACTCCTGTCTGCAAGCACAACATAGCATCAATAATAGTGTCAGGGATTGGTGCCCACCTGTGGGATGAATCCCTGGGTGTGGCTAGTCACTCACTGGCCATTCCTTCAGTCTTTGCTCCATTCCCCCTCCACCACCAGCATTTCTTTAGACAGGAGCAACTTGGGGTCAAAAGTATCGTAGGTGAGTTGGTGTCCCCATCCCTTCACTGGGGGTCCTGTCTGGCTACTGGAGGTGGTTCCATACACTCACTGTTGGGCATTTCAGCTAAGGTCACCCACATTGAGTCCTGGGAACCTCTCCCATCTAAGATCTCTGGGACTTTCTAGAGGATTCGTCCCCCCTATCCCCACCTCCAGCAGCTTCAGATTTCCATTTATTCTTTTGGTCCTCTGGGCCTCTCTCCTGTCCCCCCCATACTTGATCCTGCTCCCTTTTCCCCTCCCCACTCCCACCCAGGTCCCTCCCTCTGCTTCCCATGATCCTCCTGTTACCCCTTCTAAGTGGGATTGAAGCAAACACACTTGGGCCTTCCTTCTTGTTTAACATCTTAGGGTAGTGGGGTATATAATTGGTATTCTGTACTTTTTGGCTAATATCCACTTACCAGTGAGTACATACCATGCCTGTCCTTTGTGGACTATGTTACATCCCTGAGGGTAATATTTTCTAGTTCCATCCATTTGCCTGAGAAATTCATCATGTCCTCATTTTAAATAGCTGAGTTGTAACCCATTGTGTAAATGAACCACATTTTGTGTGTCCATTCTTTGGTTGAGGGACATCTGAGTTGATTCTTAGTTTCTGGTTATTACTAATAAGGCTGCTATGGACGTAGTGGAACATGTGTTCTTGTAGAGCATCTTTTGGGTACAAAAGGAATGGGATACTTGTGTCTTCATGTAGAACTATTTCCAGATTTCTGAGGAACTGCAAGATTGATTTCCAGAGTAGTTGTACCAGTTTGCAATCCCACCAGCAATGGAGGAGTGTTCCTCTTTCTCCATATCCTCACCAGAATCTGCTGTCACTTGAGTTTTTTTTTTTTTTAATCTTAGCCATTCTGATTAGTGTAAGGTAGAATCTCCCAGTCGTTTTGATTTGTATTTCCCTGAAAACTAAGGATGTTGAACATTTCTTTAAGTGATTTTTGGTCGTTCAAAATTCCTATTGAGCATTCTCTGTTTAGCTCTGTATCCCATTTTTAAACTAGATTATTTGTGGGGAATTTTTGGAGTCTAACTTCTTGAGTTCTTTATATATTTTGGATATTAGCCCTCTATCAGATGTAGGGTTAGTGAATATCTTTAGGCTGCCATTTTGTCCTATTGACAGTGTCCTTTGCCTTACAGAAGGTTTTCAGTTTCAAGAGGTCCCACTTATCAATTGTTGATCTTAGAGCCTGAGCTTAGAGCTTCATTGGTATTCTGTTTTGGAAATTTCCCCCTGTGCCAATGAGTTCAAGGCTCTTCCCCAATTTCTCTTCTATTAGTTTCAGTGTGTCTGGTTTTATGTTGAGGACCTTGATCCACTTCGACTTGAGCTTTGTGCAGGATGAAAAATATGCATCAATTTGCATTCTTCTACATGCAGACATCCAGTTAGACCTGCACCATTTATTGAAGATTCTTTCTTTCTTTCTTTCTTTCTTTCTTTCTTTCTTTCTTTCTTTCTTTCTTTCTTTCTTTCTTTCTTTCTTCATTGTATGGTTTTCCCTTCTTTGTCAAAGATCGAGTGTCCATAGTTGTGTAGTTTTATTTCTGGGTCTTCAATTCTATTCCATTGACAACCTGTCTATCTGTACCATGCAACTTTTATCACCATTGCTCTGTAGTATAGCTTGAGGTCAGGGGTAGTGATTCCTCCAGAAGTTGTTTTGTTTTCTTATTGCTCTAGCTAGAACTTCAAATGCTATATTGAATAAAACCTAAGAGAGTGGGCAGCCTTGCCTTCTCCCTAATTTTAGTAGAATTGCTTTCCATTTAATTTGATGTTGGCTATGGTTTGCTATATATTGCTTTTATTATGTTTAGGTATGTACTTTTAACTCCTGATCTCTCCAAGACTCTTAACATGAAGGATTTGCCAAAGAATTTTTCAGCATCTAATGAGATGATTATGGGACTTTTTTCTTTGAGTTTGATTATATAGAGGATGACACTGACTTTTTTTGTATATTGAACCATCCATGAATCCCTGAGATGATGTCTACTTGATAGTGGTGAATGCTATTTTTGATGTNTTCTTGGATTTGGTATGTGAGAATTTTATTGAGTTTTATTGAGGGTTTTTTTTCCTTCGATGTTCATAAGCGAAATTGGTCTGAAGTTCTATTTCTTTGTTGGGTCTTTATGTGGTTTAGATACCAGGTTAACTGTGGCCTCATAGAATGGAATAGGTAGTGTTCTTTCTGTTTCTATTTTGCAGAATAGTTTGAGGAGTACTGATAATAGCTGCTTTGAAGGTCTTGTAGAATTCTGCACTGAAACCATCTGGCCCTGAGCTTTTTTTTATTTTTTTATTTTTTATTTTTTATGGGAGGTTGCTAATGACTGCTTCTACTTCCTTAGTGGTTATGAAATTGTTTAGATAGTTTACCTAATCTTGATTTAACATTGGTATGTGATATCTGTCTAGAAAATCATCCACTTTGTCTAGATTTTTTTGTCATGTATAGATTTTTGTAGTAGTATCTGATGATTTTTTTTTAATTTCCTCAGTTTCTGTTGTTATGTCTCCCTTTTCATTTCTGGTTTTGTTAATTGGATACTAGCCCTGTGCTCTTTAGTTAATTTGGCTAGGGGTTTATCTATCTTGTTGATTTTCTCAAAGAACCAGTTCTTGGTTTTGTAGATCTTTGTATTATTTTTTGTTTGTTTATTTGTTTATAATTGGTTGATTTTAGTCCTGAGTTTGACTATTTCCTGCCCTGTACTCTTCTCAGGTGTATTTGCTTCTTTTTGTTCTAGCGCTTTCAGATGTGCTGTGAAGTTGCTAGTATAGGATTTCTCCAATTTCTTTAGGAAGGCACTCAGTGCTACGAAGTTTTCTCTTAACACTGCTTTCATTGTGTCCCATAAGTTTAGGAATGTTGTGTTTTCACTGAATTCTAGAAAGTCTTTAGTTTCTTCCTTTCTTCCCTGACTGAGTAAGCATTGAGTAGAGAATTGATCAGTTTCCATGAGTATGTGGGCTTTCTGTTATTTCTGTTGTTTTTCAAGTCTAGCCTTAGTCCATAGTGATCTGATAGAATGCAAGGAGTTATTTTATTGGATATTTGAATGGCTACATCAGCTTGTTTCTTGGGACAATTTGCTTAGAAAACTTTATTCCTGCTCTTTACTCTGAAGTAGTGTCTATCTTTGTTGCTGAGTAGTATCTATCTTTGTGTTTCTTGTATGCAGCAGAATGATGGATCTTGTTTATATATTTACTATGCTAGCCTGTGGGGCTTTTTTGTGAACTGAGTCCATTGATGTTGAGAAATATTAATAATCAATGATGGTTTGTCCCTGTTATTTTGTCGTTTGGGGTGGTACTAGGTACTGTGTATGTGTGAGTCTCTTCTTTAGGGTTTCTTGTGAGATGATTGATTTCTTGTGCTTCCGTGGATGTAGTTACCCTTCTTCTTTTTTTTTTTTTTGGTTTTTCGAGACAGGGTTTCTCTGTGTAGCCCTGGCTGTCCTGGAACTCACTTTGTAGACCAGGCTGGCCTCGAACTCAGAAATCCTCCTGCCTCTGCCTCCCAAGTGCTGGGATTAAAGGCATGCGCCACCACGCCCGGCTGTAGTTACCCTTCTTGTGTTGGAGTTTTCTTTCTAGTATCCTCTGTAGGGCTGGATTAGTAGAAAGATATTAAGTTTGGTTTTGCCATGGAATATCTTGGTGATTGAGAGTTTTGCTGGGTATAGTAGTCTGGGCTAGTGTCTGTGGTCTCATAGAATCTGCAAGATATCTGTCCAGGATCTTCTGGCTTTTAGAATCTCTGTGGAGATGTCTGGTGTAATTCTGATATCTCTACCTTGATATATTACTTGGCCTTTTTTCTTACAAGTCCTTCATAGGGGACAGTAAAACTGTCTCCATGTTCTAGACATAAAAGATCACTTAAGTGGATGCAATTTCCCATTCTTTCCTCAACATTTATCCTTCCTCTTGGTTCAGGAAGGGCAGGAATTCATGACTCAGGGAATTTCAGCTTCTAGGCTAGCTGCATTGCTTATTCCTGTCAGTCAAAAGTCTGATCTCAACCATCCAACCATGCTGATGTACACTTATAATTCCAGCATGTGGTAGGCTAAGATAGGAAGATCACAAATGAGAGGCTAGCTTGGGCCATATAATGAGACCTTGTCTCACAAAACAGTCTGGGGCTGGAGAGATGGCTTAGTGATTAAAGAGTTCCAGCTCCTCTTCCAAGAGACCCACGTTCAGTTTCCAGCACCCACATCAGATGCCTCATAAATACTTGCAACTTCACTTCCAAGGGTTCTGAGACCCTCCTTTGGTACCCTCACACATCACACACACACACACACACACACACACACACACACACACACACACACACATCTAAAACAGTCTGATATTAAAATGACCGTAGCAGGACTGAGGGTGGGTCAAATAAGGAGATCAATGCCAGCCTCCACTACACTGTCTCAAATACCAAAACCAAATGAGAGACCACAGTATTAGATAATAATGTTATTTGTGTGTATAAATAAGATTTTGGTGGATTTTGAAGTTATATTTCAAAGGGTTGCTAAGGATTTTAGGTGAGATCCTGGTATGTATTAAATAGAAGTACAGCTGATGAGGTCAAACCTAAGTCATAAGGGTTACAGTGAGGTTTAGAGTCTTATTTATAAGAGTCCCAGAAAATCTCAGGTTTAAATGTAGAAAAAAAAGTAATGCCTCACTTAATCTTATGCATTTTCAGGCCTTAAGTCTATTTTATTGCTATTTTAACATTCTCATTTGAAAATATTTCTCGGCCGGGTGGTGGTGGCACATGCCTTTAATCCCAGCACTTGGGAGGCAGAGGCAGGTGGATTTCTGAGTTCAAGGCCAGCCTGGTCTACAGAATAAGTTCCAGGACAGCCAGGGCTATACAGAGAAACCTTGTCCCAAAAACAAAACAAAACAAAACCCCAAAAAATAAAAATATAAAAATATAAGAAATATTTCTCTCTAGAAGGAATATTAGGGATTGGGATTGTGGCTCAGTGGTAGAATGCTTGCTGAGAATGCATGAGACCCTAGGCTGTTTCAGATATGAAAAAAAGGAACATTGTCTCTATACAAACAATCTTCACAGCAAATGTAAATTGTTCTAAAATTCTTACTCACTGCTAACAAGAGCCTTTAGGTAGACTCCATTGTTAGTCTGTTTCCCCTCCTATTTTTCCTTGTCTTTCTATCTCTCCTCAATGCCAGAAAAAGTAATTATGAACTGTGCATGGATGTACATACTAGCAATACTAACACTTCGAAGGTCAAGTTAGGAGGATTTCGAATTGAAGATTTGTCTGGTCTACATAGTAAGGCACTATTAAGAAAGAAAAAAATGAGGCTACAGAGGTGACTCAGGAGTTAAAAGCACTGGCTGCTCTTCCAGAGGATACTGGCACCATTTTCAGCACCTAAATGATGGCTAACAAGTTCTCTTAACTCCAGTTCCAGGGGACCCAATGGCCTCTATGGACATCAGGTGTGCACACAGAGAACAAAAAGAGATGTAGTCAAAACATCCGTGCACATAAAATGAAATAAAATAAAAAATTAATTATAAGAAATATATCTCTGAGGATAAGGGAATAGACCACTTGCCCAGTCTTTGATCTTAGTGAAGAACATAACATGAAACTGGGTGGTGGTGGCACATGCTTTTAATCCTGGCACCCAGAAGGCAGAGGTAGGTGGGTCTCTGAGTTCAAGCCAGCCTGGTCTACAAAGTGAGTCTCAGAACAGCCAGGGCTACACAGAGAAACCCTGTCTCAAAAAGAAAGGGAGGGAGGGAGGGAGGGAGGGAGGGAGGAAGAAGCAAGCAAGCATCAGTTAGAAAAGTTGCATTATACAAATTTTGCATACAAGTACATTCACCATGCACATGCAGTATTTTCTGGCCATAGAGGCCAGAAGAGAACAACAGATCCCCTGGAACTGTAGTTATAGATAGCTGCCATAAAGGGAACTGAACCAGGATCCTCTTCAGCTACAACAACTGCTCTTAAGCACTGAGTCATTTCTCCTACTCCTGTAGCCACTTTTATATTCTTGAGTTCATTACCCAAAAGAATTTCTAGAGACACAGACCTTCTGGTAATGAAGCCAGAGCCTGCTCGTGCAGCCCTGATCTTTATCTACTTCTGCAGAGGATGGCAGAGCTCCATTCTCCCCTTAACCAAAGTACTATTTGTATTTGGCCCCACTTAAGCCAGTAGTACTTACTTCTACCCATATCCAAGACTACTCTTGCCCTCCTCAAATTCTTCTTTATCCTTAAATACAGTTCTTGTATCACCAAGGTTGTTTGGCTGAACCACTCCATGTGCATGGCTTAATTTAGTGTCATAGTTGCTTTAGTAGCTTCTTCACTCTCAAATATCTCAGCAGCCCCAGCATTTTAAAACAAACCCAACACCCCCCATGATTGTGCAGTCAGGCATCTGCCTGTTTTCGTCCCTGAGAAAACTGCTTTCCAGCTCACATCCACCAGCTACCATATTTAGGAACCTAAATATGTTCCTCCAACAGGTTTTTAAGGCAGTTGCTCTACTAAAAAAATCAAGACTCTACCTCCACTTTGGTTTAGGGTGTTATCGTCACTGCAGAAGGAAAAGAAAGCTTTTAGAAATGAAATGAAAAGAAAGTAAACTGCTATCCTAATTCCACATTTAGATGCATTTTTCTTTGCCCAGAATGCGGATGTGTATGGAGAGTGGCTGGAAAAATTACAGGAGACAGACAACCTAGACAACCACTGATAGGCACACTTCATTCCAAATACAGTGCTTTGTGATTTCTCATACTTTGGTTGCCAAAGCCATCAAAGGATGGCTTTTGCAGGGCAGTGGGAGGGCACACCTTTAATCCCAGCACTTAGGAGGCAGAGGCAGGCAGACCACCAAGTTTGAGACCAGCCTGGTCTACAGAGAGACTTCCAGGACAGCCAGTACTACAAGGAGAAACACTGTTTCAAAAAAACCAAACCAAACCAAACCAAACCAACCAACCAACCAAACAAACAAACAAAAAATCAAACCAAACTAAAACTAAAATCAACCAAACAAAAACCACCAACAAACAAACAAACAAAAACCACCAAAAAAAAAAAAATTAAGATCTGGTTATCTAAGTTGGGTGAGAATGCCTGCTATAAACCTAAAGGTCAGGAAATGTAATCAAATTTCATCTACAGCCATGAACTGGGCATGTAACGTGGCTGTTCTGAAACTATAGTTGTCTATAACGGGCTTCTAATTGACGTATGGTACCGGGTGGGCTTATGGTGTAGTGGCTGTCTATAAATAGCTTGTAATTGAACCCTAGTGCTAGGCTGGTCTCAGGGTATAATGGTTAGCACTCTGGATTTTGAATCCCGCAATCCGAGTTCAAGTCTTGGTGAAGGCTAGTGGTGGTGTGGATTAAGATTTTTAAATGATTTATGAGAATCTTTTTTTTTTTTTAAAAGATTGAAGCCGTGCGCGGTGGTGGCGCATGCCTTTAATCCCAGCACTTGGGAGGCAGAGGCAGGCAGATTTCTGAGTTCAAGGCCAGCCTGGTCTACAGAGTGAGTTCCAAGACAGCCAGGGCTACACAGAGAAACCCTGTCTCGTTTTATTTTAGTTATGTGTGTGTTTGTCCATATGCATCTGCATTTATTTGTCCGTAAGGGTGAGCACGTGTGCTGTGGCGAACAGGGGCGCTGCATCCTTGTTGCTGAGAACTGAACCCTAATTCTACGAGAGGGCGGTAGATAAATACTTTTAATTGCTGAGCCATCTCTCCAGCATATAAAATCTCACTATGAAGTACTGGTTGGTCTGGAAATCACAGAAATTTACCTGCCTCTGCCTTTGCATGCTAGGATTAAAGATATATACTCCCACATCTGGCCAGTTTGCATATCCTCTTTTAACAAAAATCTTTTGAATTTAAAAAATGTATTTCTAATTCACCCTGTATAACTCTACATGGTACCCCACCCACCACAAAGTTCCTAAATAGCAGATTGAGAGCAAATGTTTATAGTAAGACGTTCCTAATGACTTGTGCACAGGAAAAGACAAAGAGACTGCTCACAATCAGGAGACATGTAAAATGTGAAAAAGATGTTCAAGTATTAGCTAGGATGGCAGATTGGGAACATGGAACACAGAGGCACTAGCCTCACTGATTTGGAGGGACCTGAAAGCAGCTGCCCCATATTGAATGAGCATTATAACCATGCCAATTAAGAAGAGGTTCTTGTTTATGAGGGGAAAACAACATATTTAATACAGAACAGCTTGAGACAAGCAAGTGGAATTCCAGAGAATGACCAAGCCTTGATTGCCCTGGAAAGGCATTGGCCCTGTCCCAGGGTCATTTGCGTACACTCCTGGACATACCACAATCCTAATCCTTTCCCTCTGTTCTCTTGGCCTCACTGCCTAAAAAAAAAAAAATTGAAGAATTTTTTTCTTCTATAACCACATCCAACATTGAATTATCCTTTTTTTCTCTTTTTTCTTTTCTTTTTCTTTTTCTTTTTTTAAAGAAAGGGTGTCACTGTGTAGCCCCTGCTATCCTGGAACTCACTATTTAGACCAGGCTGGCCTCAAACTCACAGAGATCCACTTGCCTCTGCTCTCCACCCTCCCCCTGCCCCCTCCGTGCCCCAGTGTCAGGATTAAAGTCATAGCACAGCAAACCAAGGTGATTGTTATCTTTGAGGCAAAGAAATGTTAAACCTTGATATAGCCTAATTTATATATTTTGACTTTGGTTGCTATTACATATAATATCATACATGAGAAATCTTTGCCATATCCATTGTCACAAAGCTTTTCCTATTTGTTCTACTCCAGAATTTTGTGGTTTTAGGTCCTACACTTAGGTGTTTGATTCATTTTTCAGTTGAATTTCAAATATGATAATGGAAAGAATCCATTCTTTGCACATAGATCTCCAGTTTTCCCATCATTAATTGAATGATTCTTTCCTTAGTGAGTGGCCTTTGCATTCTTCCTTTCTTATGATTTATTTTTAAATGTCTGTGTGAATTTTATTTTAATGTGTCTGTGTGAATATATGCCAACTAGTGTATAGATACAGAGGCTAGAAGTGGGCATTGGAGTCTCTGGAGCTGGAACTACAGGCTGTTGAGTCGCCTGGCATGGGTGCTGGGAACCAAACCTAACTTCTCTGGAAAAGCAACAAGCTCACTATATATCTCTGAACCTCTTAGGATTACAGGCGAGCACTACCACATCCTGTTCATGTTCTGCTAGAGATCAAACCATGTCTTGTATTTCCTAGGAAAGCACTCTAGCCACTGAAGTACACTCCTAGCCCTGGTCCTTGCACCATTATTGAAATAATCATATATTTATCATTGTGATGGCTTCTATCTGCTTCTTTCACTAACCTATACATTCCAAGAATCTGATTTAGGTAGTTGCCTGCTTACTTGTCTGAGTTTGAAATTAAATATATAACTTTTTAGGGCTACCAAGATGGCTTAGTGGTAATGGAGCTTTCTGAAGAAGCCTGATACTCCGAATTCAACCCCAGTGACCCATGGGGTGGAAGGAGAGAATTCACTCTCACAACTTTTCCTGTGACCTACACACACAGGACATGGGACACAGGCATATGAACACATACATGCACTCAAACACACAAGCACACACACAGATAAACAAACCATCAGTCAGGGATGATTGCATACAAAATAAATAAATGTAATTTAAATTTTTAAATTTCATATTTATTTTTATTTTATGTGCATTGCTGTTTTGCCTGCATGTGTGTCTGTGTGAGGATGTCAGATCTTCAAGTTAGAGACAGTTGTGAGTTGCCATGTGGGGCTGGGAATTGAACTCAAGTCCTCGGGAAGAACATTCAGTGGTCTGAACTGCTGAGCCATAAAAACAAATGTAAAATAAATTTAAAAAATTTAAACACATAGCTTTTTCTTTACCCCTTTCTATCTCTTCTTTAGACAACAAACAAAATCTTAAGCATGCTTGCCCCACACTCTGGGCAACTCTTACTGTTTCTCTGAATTCCACCTCCCCCGCTCCCTCTTCATACTGTTTCTGGGAGACCTCTGTTGTTGACCTTGATTCAAAAGGCATAGCTTTCTCTCTTCTGCTTCTCCATCTCCCTCCTCTTGGCAGTTGCTGAAATTTACAACTTGCCTGCTTCATGGTTTTTCTCTCAAACTCTAATAATGGAATGGAAAGAGAGAGAGAGAGAGAGAGAGAGAGAGAGAGAGAGAGAGAGAATCAGGTTGCTTTAGCTAACAATTGTATTATTTTTGGTAACTAGTATATAATAAAGGCTCAACAACGTTTTATTCTATGAGCAAATACATATTTGGAAATACATACTGCTGTGCTTAACACTTAAAAACTTCAAGAAGCAGAAACTGTCATTGATGTTATTCAACCCATTGTACCATTTCCCCAAGGCAAACTCTGCTTAATCTGGTCTCATCTCTTTCTAGTTATGTGGTCTTGGCACATTACTCAACCTTTGTCACAGCATGAGTTTTCTTGTCTGTAAGATGAAGAGAATGATACCTACCTCATAAGGTTGTGTTGTGGATGAATGAAATATGTGTAGTGTTTTCTGGAACCTTCCTCAACAAATAAATACTCCTTCAGTTATTTCTTTACAGATCATTAAAGTCTCTCTCTTTCCCCTTAGTTTGTTTTAAAAGGTTACTTTCCCATTTACAAGACAATTTAAAAGCCATATACAGGGTAAAAAGGTTTGAGTGGGAGGTATTTGATTAGGACACAGGAGGTAAAACATCGTTGAAACTTCCTATTGGAACTGAGAACTGTGGCAAACAGTCTGTGTGGGTTTTTTCCCTATTGGTCAAAATGGAAAATATCTTATGAGTGTAGAGCCTGACATTACAGATCACTTCTGTGAGAATAAAGAGTTTTGGCTGGGGGAGGGAAGAAGAGAGCCTCCCTTCATTGTATGAGAAAGTGAGGAAAGAAAGGAGCTCCCTGCTTGAGAGCTCTGCAGATTTTCAGTGCCACAAAAGCAACCCCCTCAAGCCCTGCCGAGGGTTGGTAGGCTCACAGTTTATCTTGGCGACTTATTAATCACTTGACCTTTTCCACTGTGCACTTAGCATAGGAAATTATACTCCTTCCCAGAGAAGCATGGGTGTCTTACCATGACTCTTTGCAATGTACCCAGGCCCAGGCTTGGTATAAGTCATACACTGAACATGTTGCAGCTCATCTCATGTCTTTGCCATGTGTGACAGTTTAATGCCAGCCTAGAAAGAACAAGCTAGGGAATCCAGAGAAAAGAAATTAAAGAGGAGATTTAATTCCCTATGTTTACCTTTGAAATTTCTTACATCTAAGCAGGAGGAAAAACTCCAATGCCATATAAGATTTTAATTTGTTTCCCCAGATAAAAGATAACTAATAAATAAAACGTTCTCAATTAGTGGAAATACATCCAATGGCCTTTATGTTTATCACTGCTTCCTTTGACAGCTCTCCAGTTAGGATGCTGTTGGCTATCTCCAGAAAAATCTCCATCTTTCTGTTATGTATCTCCATTTTTGAGAATCCAGTCATTTTATTTCTTTAGGTTTTTAACTCTAGTTCTAAGTATAAAATAATTCTCTAACTCAACAAATATGTGCAATGGTCAGTCAGAATGTCACATCCCTGTGGTCTCAGCTCTCTGGAGGCTGAAGCAGGTGGATCATGGATTCAAGCCAGTCTGGGCTATACATAGTAAGCCTTACACTGCCTCAAACATCAAAGATGTGGACTGAGGTGAGAGTGTGGCTCAAAGGTAGAGTGCTTGCCTAGCATTCATAAGGCATTGGATTCCTTCTCCAGTATTGTTGCCAAACACACACACACACACACACACACACACACACACACACACACACACACTCCTACTTACAATGGAATGATATCCCTATAAACCCTTCATAAGTTGAAAGTACTCTAAGTATAAATGCATTTAATACACTATGTCCTGCTCATCCCAGCTTAACATCCCAGTACACTGGAGAGCATTGATTGTTTCCTTTGTGAACATGAGGCTGACTAGGAGCTGCCATTGCTGCTGCTGCTGTCTGTCATCACTAGAGAAGATCAGACCACACAGAGCTATCCTGGGTAAAGATCCAAGTTCAAAATCCAGTGTATGATTTCTACTGAATTCATGCCACTTTTGGACAATAGAATCATTGGATAATCAAAAGGTGAACTATTATAGTTCAGGGAATTTCTGCAGTCTTTCATTTATTTAACAGATACACACGGAAGGCCTAGTACACTCCAGATATTTTTCTAGGTGGAAGGCATGAAGTAACAAAACTATAAGCAAAGGTCAATAAAAGGGAATCACAAGAATTAATGAAATTGGTAAAGCTATTCACTCACTCAACATTTGGCGAATGGCCTCAGAATGTTTACTCCACACCAGGCCCAATTCTTGATGTTGAGACTTCTCTCTTATGAACACAAACTAGATATCCCAATCCCTGCCAAGTGAACAGGATAGGACAAGCAGTTGAGGGTAATAGTGTAGGCTGATAGGACAGTCAATTGGAGTAGAGATTGAAGAAGTAGAAAAGAAGGGAGGAAATTAGATGACATTTTGAGAGAAAAGTGGACAGGATGCAATGCCTAATTTAACTGAAGAGTAAGACAGAGTGCTAAGACATACCCAATAACAACAACATGGGAGCTTCTGCCTTCCGCTTGATTCTCCTTTGTGGCACTTTAAGGGTGAGTCCTGATTGGATTAAGTGAGTTGGAGACTCTTGTTCCCTGCTTACAATGATTGGTTCCAGCGTAGTTGTGAGCCTCCTCATCAGGCCAATGTGAGAAGGAATCTTTCAGCAGGGATAGGACCTGAGAGACAAGACTCTTTTCTCTTGTATATAGGCTTGTGGGGTCATAAAAAGTGGCAAATGTTTTGGTAGTTCAAGGGGAGAAACCAGAGACCCAGTAACTATCTCATGGGACTGAAACATAAAGGCTCTCTGTGAGTTCTAGGCCAGTTAAGGCCCTGTCTCACAAAAAGCTCTAAAAATCCCCAAAAGATAAAGCCACTATCACATAGTTCTTAGTAAAAACTCTGGGAAAGCAACTTATCAATGGCTTTGCTTGAATTCATAATCAAACCTCACGTGAAGTTAATTTATATCTCAACTTTTCAATTATCTGAGCCAATTGATTCTCAGTATTTTAAAAGATGGTTTGGATGATATGTTACTAATAACAAAATTAACTCTGACTAACACAATCCTCATAAGTATGCAGCACACTGGAGGCTCTGGGAGTCTAGTAAACAGGTGTGATCCTAAGTGGCTCAAGAAATTGATACATTTTGGTTAATTCTTAAGTGATAACAATATTCAGTATATGTTGACACTGTGATGTATTCAAAGGCAATATTCTTTCCACTAGAAAAAAGTTTCTGGTGACTTGTGATGGTTTGTATATGCTTGGGCCAAAGAGTGGCACTATTAAGAGGTGTGCCCTTATTGGAGTAGATGTGTCACTGTGGGTATGGGTTTAATACCCTAGTCCTAGCTGCCTGGAAGAGAGCCTTCAGATGAATATCTTGAACTCTCAGCCCCTCCTGCATCACACCTACTTGGATGCTGCCACGTTCCTGCCTTGATGATACTGGACTGAACCTGCAAGCCAGCCCCAATTAACTATCGTCCTTATAAGAGTTGCCTTGGTCATGGTGTTTGTTCACAGCAGTAAAACTCTAAGACACTTGTTCATGGCTATTAAAGATAAAAAAAGGCCAAGTGCATCAGGACTGGAACTTGAAGGAACTGGATAGCAAACACATTTGTATTCATGCCTTCTCCTGCTCTCTCATGGGCTCTTGTACATTTCTTACGGCTTCCCCACCCTAGTAGTATGTCAGCCTTGCTTTCTCTACTTCCTCCAGATTGTTCGTCAAGCCAATATTAGAGTTGGGATTATTCATTTTTAGTTGTACAAGAGTCACTTGATGAGAGCTTATAAAAATATAGATCCCTGAGACTATGCCATTAAGAGTATATATGTCTCTTGCAGGGGACCCTAATTCAAATTCAGCTCTCAGACCCACACTGAGCAGCATACAACTGCCTGTAACTTCAGATCCATGAGTATCGGAAGCCTCTAACTTCCTCCGGTACTACACACACACACACACACACACACACACACACACACACACACAGAGAGAGAGAGAGAGA